>NC_073692.1:273518912-273706412 GCF_029784155.1 Uranotaenia lowii | reverse complement strand
ATTTTATGAAATACAGTTTTTCTGAAGATGGCCGGAACAAAACAGTAAGCCGAAACGTAAAGAAGTTGTTTGGATTTAACTTAATTTTCACCGAAAAATATCAACCAAAATCGATACTATATCGGCATTTGTAAAGAATTTGAATTTAATAATTTTTTCTTAAGGCTATGATCATTTAGTATCCGGGCAGTTATAAACGCTTGTATTTTAAAAAACTATTCATTTGATCGAAAAACTTTCTATGGAGGAAATGGAGGTCTTAATATGACATTTAATATAAAAATATAAAAAAAATTATTTATCTATGATTTCAAGAAATATTCTTACTTTTTCATAAAATCTCTTTTTTATCTTTGCACACTTGTGTCAGTCATGTATTGATCTATTATTTTTACCACAGAAGTAAAAACTTTGCAAAATCATGATATTTTACACAAACTCACCTGGAAAAAGCAATTGGAGTCTGGTTGGAACCTTTTCATGAGTAGGCATCTCGAGAAATTTGAACTCTTAAATCCGGTTTTAACATAAATTTCTTCGTCCATCAGGACACATCTGTCGCATTGCTTAAAAAACCGGTTGCACATATTGCAATCTAAGGAACTGTTCACTATTAGTTATTTACTTGGTGTCTACTAGTCAGACAACACTTTTTGACTGACGGAAATGGATTAATTGCATTATTTAAGGGGTCTGCATTCAGTTATCCCCAATAACCATAGACTTTTTACCATATTTAAGATCAAAGGTTCCATTTCGATGCTTGATTTTAACTTCGTGTGGATTTTAGAGTGGCTCCTTATACTTTTTAACCATTCGGTCCAAAAAAGAATTAGAAAAAATCGACAGTTTATGAGTTTTCAAGTCGACAATGAAGAATTTTCGAGGCGCAAATTTGTGCAAAATTATTTTACCATGTCTTTTTGCATCGTAAATATCTCAAACACACACTTACTTAAAAATCTGGCAAAAATAAGCAAGATAGTCCTTTTCATAACCAACACAACGCTGCTAAAGTGTTGCATATCTGAGCTCTAATAACGAAGTTATCACCGAAATAAAGTGCCCGGATACTAAATGATCATAGCCTTATTTTTTTTTAATTTTGTATTCCATTTTTCAAATCTGCATGATACTTTCCAATTGTCATTAGGTGAATATTTAACGATGAAACACAATCCAGACGACCAATGATTAAATGAATAACATTTATAACATCTATCTGGTCACTACACTATATTAGCGAAATTTTGTTGGTGATAAGGGTATTAAAAAATGAGAATTAAATTTAGCATTTTGCAGCTTAAATCAGAGCTTTCATTTTTGAGAAATTTCGAAACTCTTCCGCAATGTTCGTGACGTGATCAATTATCAATTTTGGTTTGAAGATACCAGAAGCCATCTTCTACGTAGACAACATTGCTGAACTCAATTCCAGTTCTTTTACACGTTCAAAATATTTTGTATTCTCTGGGATAGCATTTGAAAAAAAAAACGAATCTTAGGGGCCCCTCGAGCCCTCAGATGGTTTAATTCAGCACTGAATGCGTAAGATTTAAAAAAAAATAGATTCCAAAAATGGAAAATGTGGTGTTTTATGAGATCTCGAATTCAGAAATAATTTTTTTTTTAAATATTTCATTATATAAAATCTATAAGAATGCACATTTTCCTTTTGATTGTGAATTTCTAGATTTTTTTATCTAACGTACTGTAAAACGGGATAACACTGATCACCGGGGTAGCTTTGATCAACATGCAATTTTTCCATATAATCATCAATAAATAAGTTTACAGTTAAAATATCCCAAAACTTTTTTTCACGTTTAAACGCCTACATGTTGAGTTTCAAATTGGAAAAAACTTGGTTTGTTTTTGAGAACTTCAAACGTAAGTAAAAATGTTATTTCAAAACCTTGAAATATCTATTTTTCAAAGGCTCGCAAACAAACACCCTCCCTGGTGAAATCAAATTTAGTATATTCGAGCCACCGAAAGTGTTGTGGTCAATTTTGTAGAGTTTCATGATTTTTTTTTCTCATATCATTTGAGCTTGTACCGATCTGCCTTAGTTTATCAATTACTAGCATTTGTAAATATTATGAAGATGTATTATATCCTTTATGAACAAGAAAAATCTTTATAACCGTCAAAATACATAGAGACTGATCTATGCTACCCCAAAACATCAAATTCTGTAGTTACGATCGACGAAATCGATTTTTAAATCAAACTCAAAATAGTCTCATAAATTTCTGCAACCATGTTTGACGTTCATAGGAGTCCAGTACTGGTTTTAAATATATTCCTCTTTACAGAAAAAATAATCGAGAAGTATTGAAAAAAGTGTTCAATCTTACCCCGTTTAACGGTACGCAATTTAACATTTTGCTCTCTACATATTTAAAAAATATCTGTAAACGCTGTGTCATAGCGCTGAAATGTTTTACTATTTTCATGTTTCTGAAAGTTAGTGTCGTTATAAAATTTTGTACCAATTCTAAATTTATTGATTGAGGTTTTTCAAGAAAATTGGGGATGATGAGATCAAAATCGTGACCATATTCTTTACATAACCATATAACAAACATTAGGCAATATGCATAACAGCAAGTTGCTTTAAAGACTCGTACACAAATCGAAAGCGCATTAATCAGCAATAATGTTTTTTCAATTAGGAAACCTACGTTTTCCCAGAATAAAATTTAAAAGCCATATATGTACCTTTGAATAATCCAACGAAATTGAGCCATTCACTTTTTACTTAAACATAACAAAAAAATGAACCAAAACTGTAAATATCTAATCAATTTTAGTAGAATAAAAGGGTTTTAAGAAACATACTATTGTCATGAAGTCAAAGAACTTGCAACTAATGGTTGGTATTTGAATGGCCTAATGTATCCTTGTAAACCTTTTGAAATACTTGCAATGTACTCTTTTCGGTGTTGCAGGCAGGCTTCCGAAAAGTACTGGCGCACGACAGTATTCTCGCGAATGTCGCACATGCACCTCGATGAAAGCTTCCCGAATATTTCTTCCCCGACAGTTTTAAAAGGAGCGGTCGTGCGATGTACAGCGAGGGCTTGTTTTACCTCATGCGAGAGTTTTCTCGTGGGTATGAAAGTTTTTTAAGCTCCGTGACAGTTTTGGGAAAATCTTCGTGACAGTTTTCAATGCGTTGAATTCCGCATGACAGTTCTACTTACTCCGTCCGACTGTAGCCGAGATTTGCTCGGGCTGAGTTTGTTTCGAACGAACGCATAAATTTTCCCTTGCTTGAAGCTACTGCGGGTGGTGATTACCCCAATCACCCTCCCCTTCCCTTTTCGCCTAACCTGCACCGGCACCACACATCGCGATACGCGCCGATCGTATGCTGCTGCTCGGTGCGAATAGATGGTTCGTACGATCTATGCGAACCGAGCAGCAGCGCATACGATCGGGCATAGGTACGGCATGGGCACGACAGTCACCCGTGACAGTCCTGCAAAAACTGTCACGCCCTGCAGCCGACAGTTAGGATGAAATTATTTTCGAAACAAGAGGCATGAAGGGATGAAAACCGAACTGTCGGTTGGGTTCGCTACAGCTTAAAGCACAACACTTTCGGCAACGCATGCTTTGAGCCGATTGTTCAGATACAGCCTGGGTTCCCGCACGTGTGCGATGCAGCCGAAGTATTACGATTCGTTACCGACGGTACAGCAGCGAACCGAGTGGTAAGGAAAACCGAGGCAGTTTGTTTGGCAAGAAAAAAGCTGTCATAGCAAAGCTGTACTTTTCGGAACCCTGGTTGCAGGATATGGTAACCCTAGTATAAGTGCAAAATCATCCATTTTGAGTGGATAATGCCAAAAAATTCTTCCTTCTTTTTCATTATTATTTTATTTTCGTAGTATTCCGTCTCACGACATAATTTGACGAACATAATTCCTAAAACTCACTCGGTCCATGGCAACCGTTCTCCAACTTCTCGAACATCACCAGGGTTGCTAGCGAACCGGGAAAACCGGGAAAACCGGGAAGAACTTTGGAATTTAATCACGTCACCGGGAAACCGGGAAAAAACCGGGAATTTCGGCATCTCACCGGGAAAATTGACATTTTTGGATTTTTTTCACGAAGTTTCAAAAATATTTTCAGAATTATTTCAAAATTTTAGAGTATTTTTGAGAGTCTTGATATAGATTTATCTCATAATCGCTTATTTTCGTTCATTAGTAAAATAAGCGCTTATGTTATCACTTTTTTAACTAATTGCGGGGAAATACGAGTTTTCTTATTTTTTCGGTCTCCGCAAGTGTGCTACACTTACAAGCTCAAATGATATTAATTTAGTAATGAAACTATTAACGACAAAACTAAACACAAAACTGAACTTTTTTCCTCTCTTAAAGAGGTTTCTAACTTAACCAGGTTCTCTTTTATAGAGGGTCAGCAACATGAAAATGAATTAAAGTGATCTAGAAATTCAAATGTATTTGATAAACATCCACCTGACACCAGTTGATGCATCAGTTCGAAGTTTTAATATGGTACAAAAGTGTTATTTTCTCTAACTTCCTTGGTCTAGTCAGGAAAACGATTCTAGTTTATGGAGGTATTACACTTTCACTTGAAGAGGTTTTGTGTTTTGCAAATCTTGAGACTCGTTGTTTTCTCTCACTATAGATCCATGTTAGGCTGTACGTACAAGTTTCAGTTTCGACGTAAAATTATTCAGTATTCGATATAAATATTTCATAAAATTATTTTATGCAAAAAGCAAATAATTTGGCAGCGTGAGACGTTTTTAAGTTACACCTCTTTTTTTATCAGAAATTCATCTGAAATTTCAATGTAGTTGTTGTGTATTTCGTTTGTATTGGTCTGAGGAAGGAAACATTACATCGCAAGTGTTCAGTTTTTAATTCATTCTACGTTAAGCTGTTGCTTATAGTTTCCGAAATCTAAGATCTTAACCCTGATAAAAAATAATATCTTAAACTCAAACAATTAATCCTCAGCCCTGTTTTATACACAGTTTCTATATTTTCACGAATCTTTAGTTCAAATGACTGTTACTATAGTTATGTATTGTTTTGTTTTAAAAAACATTTTTTCCAAAAACATTTCTTTGGATTTGTACAAAAAATATAACTGGATTTAGAAAATAACTAAATATTTTTCGGCAATATGATGATTTTAAGTTTTGTAATCCCCATTCAAGTTGATTTTATAGTATGTTTCGATGTATTGTTAACATATTTCTATATAAATTATACTTTTTTTCTAGAACTCTATAGAAATTCTAGAAAATTTATATTAGCTTAGCTTAGCTTAGCTTGATTGACTACTCACATCCACCTTTAATCGTTGAATCTGAAATGCTTCTATTTTTTTTAAACAATCTCTTGACAGCTTCTTCAAAACTTTATGTTGAGCTACCATTTCTCATTATCATCATTTTAAATTCCACGATCGCAGGCGTGGCTCAGTAGAACAAGTTCCACATCGCCAATGGTTGTTACTCCGTGATTGACCGAGGCCATCAGTTTTGTTCAGAGGTCAAATGAATGGTGCCTGGGATTGACAAAACAATGCCCAAAACTGATGCTCTCTCTTTACACATCAATAACGGCGCCGGCCACGTCCTAGTAGTCAATAGATAGGTTTGGAAAACAGAGAAAGGGATGAAAGAAAAATGTTGCGCTCTAGGACCGAGGTCACCTCTGCATCCTAGCAAATCAATTTTGGGTTGGAGGTTTGGGTGAAAGGATATGATCAGGGGACACTTTTGACTAGTGTAACGATCCAAGTTTTCTACCATCAATTCACCAACGTCTCTACTGTGTCATGGAAAAGATCTTGTTCCTGATACAAAATTCTAATGTATGCCTCAAGCATTTCTATCAACGATTATCTTATTAATTGCATAATAGTTATATAATATCAAAATCATTAAAATAAGAACATATGAAAAAATTTATAATTCTATGGAACCTAGTTTTTATAGATATAGAGAAATACATATAAATCATTCCAACGATGTTTTGTTTTTCAAAATTGCCTTAAACTATTCAAAATAGCTGCAATTGCCGGCAACTGGAAAATATGAAAGAAATTATGCTTCGAAAAATACAAGATCTTTAATAGGACATTTCGTCATTTATGGACAAAATGTTCGTCTGGAAAAGTTATTGATTATCTTGAAGTTTTGTTTCACAATTGTCTTTAACATTCATTTACTGACTGACTACAATTTTGATTCGATCTTAGAAATAATTTTTCATTTCCTATACTACCTTCTCTCCTACTACCTCATAAAATAAAAGAGTTCAGTTATGTCAATTATGTCAATTATGTCAATTATCTTATCGCTGCAATGATAAGAAACAAATATAAAATTTTCAGAATAAAAATCATTTTAAATTCCTTTGTTTCACATAGGTTGACCACTAGATGTTTTGGGTTTTGTAATTATTGGAATTATATAACATTTTAAAAAATTTCACTTGATGAGCTTATGTTACTGTAACTTCACATAAATCTCTGCATCTCGTTTTGCACAATTTTTTCAAAGTCTTTCATTATCAAGTTTTTATAAATTTTTTAAACTGAACATAAAAAGTCGCGAACTGTTTCCTCAGTTATCTCACGCAAACTCTTTGAGTTTTTCCAGATTACCTCGAACAAATCTCATATGTCAACTTAATTTAGCATATTTCTATGCAACTAAATTTGTTTCTCTAAAGCAACTTTTATTTTCAACATCGTTCCACACGTTCCACGAAATATGTATTTTTAGCAATCGCCTCAGATAAATTCCTATCGTGGTTGATGATGATTCCATTAATAAGCTTTTATTCTATTTTTTTATTTTATCGAATGTTTAGTGGGTAACGCAATAATCATCCTTAAAACACAATTACCGAATACGACCTATCTTATCAAAACGCGAACTTAGCCTTTTTGTAATTTATCTTTGAAAATCTTGAATCAAGTGCTACAAACCCGGGCAGAATACCCACATCAGCACACAGTTTTCTTAATTTGCTCAAAATAACGATGATTCAGAGAACACAGTAAACAAATAACTGTTTGGGAATACTAAATCAAACCTTTGAAACCATAAATCTTTATAAATGCAGTTCTGGGGGCGTAAAGGTAAAGAAATAAATTTTTATACACTAGTCATCTGGCATATCCCCGTGGCATTTCCGAATAAGAAATAATTAAAACACTTTTCAAAAGATATTTAGCTTCGATAAGTCGTAGAATGGTTTGGATCCTTTAGACGTCCGGTATCAGTCCTGCTTGCATTTCATTGTAGGTAATTCTAAATTTATCGTTTACTCGTAAGTGCGAATACATTTCAATTCTTGAATTTTATTTAGCTATCCACAACTAAACTTTAAAAATTAGGGTTCGAGAGACCTTGAAAATTTTTCCGCTGAAAAAAAAACACTTCCGTCATCGACGGTCACAGCCTACCGAGTCCAGAAATTCTAGAAATTTATATTGGCTGAAAAGTACATCATAGTTTCAAGATCAATTTAACCGAACTTTGTTTTTGCAAAATTGTTGGAATTGTGGAGCAAACCAACGAATATATGCCCAGTTCGTTAGATTTGTTTTAAACAATTCATGAAAGCCTGCAAATTTGAAACGAAAAGACTACGTGTTACAAGACGCCGAAGTGTTTGCCATGATTTCTAATCGGTTAACAAGTTTCGGGATACAGTTATTAGAAATTTGAAGCCTTTTATATTAATTTTTGATTTTAAATCAAAAACGAGTATAAAAAATATCGGAAAAATCATCATTTATAACCGGGAATAAACCTGGGAAAAACCGGGAAAAACTTTGGAATTCCAAAACGAAAAATCGCTAGCAACCCTGATCACATATTCGCCAGATCACGCACCACTTGGTCTAACCACCTCGCTCGTCGTCTTGTTCCTACCGGATTCGTAGCGAACACCTGTTTTGCAGGACATTCGTCCGGCATTCTAGCATCATGTCCCGCCCAGCGTATCCGTTTATCCTTCACCACCTTCTGGATACTGGGTTGGCCGTAAAATCGCGCTAGCTCGTGAATCATCCTTCGGCTGCACACTCCGTTCTCCTGCACGCCGCCAAAGATGGTTCTCAACACTCGTCGCTCGAATACTCCGAGTGTACGCAGGTCCTCCTCGAGCAATATCCATGTCTCGTGCCCATAGAGGACAACCGGTCTGATAAGCGTTGTGTACAGGTTACAGGGCTAAGTTTTCTCGACCGCAGTTTCCTGTGGTGTCCATAAATAGTAGGAACGACTTCCGCTGATAATTCGCATCCGGATCTCACGGCTGGTGTCATTGTCTGCGGTCACCAGTGAGCCGAGATAGACAAAATCTTCGACTATCTCGACACGCCAGCATGAACTTCGTCTTGGACGTTTTAATCATCAACCCAATCCTTTCTGTTTCGCGTTTCAGTTTGCGATAGATCTCCTCCACTGGCGCAGATAATCTGCCGACTATATCAATGTCGTCGGTAAAGCAGATAAGTTGACTGGATCTTGAACACCTTCTAGTGCCATGTTGAACATCATGTAGGATAGACCATCGCCCTTTCAAAGCTCCCTGCACGATTCGAATGAACTCGACAATTCACCAGAAATCTGCGCACAGCAATGCCGTCCATTGAAATCAATATATGTGCTTTAACAGCAATATAGACCACCGGTGCCACACGGACTGTTTTAGTGTGGTCCAAAACCGTGTTTTCCATACACGGTTGGGACCGGCCTTACGTTTAATAATTGCAAATGGAAAGCGTGAATTAAGCTGAAGATGGCTAAAGTCCACTTGAGGAGAAATCCACTTTTCAGACTGTACTAATGAGAGGAGTTATAATAGACATGGAAATGACAATCTACAGAGTAAAATAAGAAACAAAAATGAATCGCGGGCTACATTTGTCAACTCGGAAGTCGCCATCTTTACAGATAACAATGCAACAATGGTTGCTTCCGGGTCGTCGCTCGCTCGGTGGTGGCGAAAAGCTGACAAGTGGGTGATTTATGGTGGGAAGTTTTCGGACTAGCAGTTAGTAGTGTCATACATATCTTCGTCGCTTCGGCTTCTTGCTGGCTCACGTCCAGCTAGGGTTGGTTCCGATTTCCGAACACGCACACTCGCACCCGCACATTTCCAATTCTGGGATTCGGAAATGGTGAGATCTTTTCCAGAATGGCGGAAACTCCCAAATGCCACCGAAAGGCTCCGGAGGGGGAAAACCGCCTGGTGGAACGTGATTCCCGGAATCCAAACCATCAGGATATCTAATTATTCTCCGGCTTCTTCGAGTTGATTCTGTCACAGGACGACCACTCACTTTTCCCGCTGTATTCCATTTCCGGGCTGAAGCTTTCCCAGCTGTGTTGGCTTGTTATCATTAATTAAGTGATTTTAATTATCTTCTTTCCGACGGCGGGAGGCTGCGACCGACGTTAGATGGTTACAGTTTGAGATATTTATGACTGCGACACTCCTCCAACCTTGCCCGGTTTTACAGCAGAACGGGACTGCTTCTGATGTTGATGATTAATTTGTGAGATGATAAAGCGATAAAGGAAAGCTGCCCTGCTGCTATTCAACTGCTAATGGTGTGAGTGTCGATATTTGGAAGAAAATTATGGGTAGTAAAGTTGTTTAGTGAAAGATCCGCACCTTCTTCACCTGATAACAAGGAAAGTTTTCTGATTTTAACGAAATAAGATTAAGGGCACTATTATTAGTATTTATGATTATAATTTTGGAACCTTAAAGCTTTTTGTAAGCATTTGTAGGAATATTGAGAGAAAAGCAAAATCAGCGGGTAAATCAAACCATCAAATTTGGGACAGCAAACCTTTTCGGATTCGTCTTACCACGCACTACACGGCTAATAGAACGCCTCGGACAATTGCCTACCGATATTGGTCGATCGATAGAGACCTTCTACTTCGGAACTTGTTAGTGGTTCGCTTTGGGTTGTCGTACTTTCTTCGGGACACGTCTGCCTTCGATCGAAACCGAAATTAAAACATTTCTTAGAAATTTTGAACAGCTTTTTACTATTCCTCATCAATTCCACCATGCTGCAACATCAATATGTGTCGCTATTTTGAGTTATTGACTAAATCAGATCTTTCATTTTCATGTTCATCTGAAGTATAGCTTCGAATCGCCAATAGTAGAGAATTTATCTTGAAATAAATTAACCTGAAAAGAAGTTGCAAAATCCAATGAGTATTTAGAAAATCTCTGTGCCAAAAATTCCAAAAAGTGTACTGTGCTAAAGGTGATATTATTGGCATGAAGATTCGAGATCTCAAGCAAAATGATGCATGACCACTACATTCAAGGAAAACAAAAATTTGGGGCTTGTGATATTGGCAGTAGGCAAGTCAGTTGCTTCCTGAGCCGATGTCCGTGAGTTCGAGCCCAAGAGCAAACATAGATCACAGTTGTACCCAGGGGCGGTCCTAGAGTTTGCTCTTGGTGGGGGGGAGGGGGGGTCTGATTTTCCAAATTTTCAAAATCAGGCAATAAAAAGGATCGTAAATATCTGGCGAAAAAACGTGTATTTTGAGAAACAGAGTAGAAGATGGAGGAGGGGGGGAGGTTGGGGGGGTGTTTGTTATTCGACAAAATTGGAAATTAAAGAAAAATAGTGAAATTTTTTTTACAAATTTCTTATTTTGATATCCTTTTATAAAACAATCTGCGAATGTTAGATGTTCACTGCGAAAAAGTTTTGAAAAAAAGATAATTTTGGTAATTTTTACATTTGGCAGTTTGGAATCTCATAACTTTAAGAATTTTTTAAAGAGTTTTCCGATATCGATGTCATTTCACAAATGAAAATTGAACACACATTTTCGAAGAAAAAAATGTGAAAAAAAATCTCCAAGTTATCCAAGTTATTTTTACTGGGAATTTTCATATCAGGGTATCAAATTCACTAAAATTTTAATAATTCTCATTTTGCAACGACTCCAAAACAATTATTTGAGATAAGTTTGTTAATAATTGATATAAATTTAAGACTGCATATTTTATTATTTTTCTGAAGTATCGAATTACTATTAATTCTTGTTCAAATTCTTAAATTTTTAAATTTAAATTTAATTCTTAAATAAGATCATAAAAATCATATTGTTAGGTATGCAGCTTTTGGAACTCCATTTTTATTTGTTTTTTTTTTCTTGAATTCAAGCTTTCAGACTAGATTTTTAATTTTGATGAAACTAATTTCAAAGAAAAAGTAACTAAATTGCAACGAATTACTTATGAAAAAAGTGGAAAGTCGTATGTTTTCTACATGCTGTCAATATTTTCAAACTTTTTTTTATAATGTTTGAATTTAATAAAAACATATTGAATAAAGAGTTAATTTCAGAAACATAATCATTTGCAATTAAAATAACCGAACTTTCAGATGCAGAGTGGATTTTTTAACCTAAATTATCAAGCTGGATTTCTACTCAACATTTTAAATATTATTGTGCACATAAGCTAAAAACAGTATCGGCGATATAGTTGGTGTAAATCCTGAAATCCAGCCTTGTTGGTCACAAATAAGAAAAATATCTTCCGAATGTTTAACTTGAGCGATGGCCTTGTTTCCGAGAAAATAGTCGGGAATGACGAAATAGTTTTATCTCCCCTGGGAAAAATTAAACCAAAGGCTAGTTTTTGGAGCCTTTGCTTTTAAAACTGATTTTGGAAATAAATTTCTGACCTCAATTTCAGATTTAATCCATCACCTCTAGTTTCAGAAGTAGTATTTTCAGTATTTTTTCGTAAATTGAATAGATATCATTAGAAATTTACCGAATAGTGCGAACAGCCGAATACCGACTATTGGCCCTTTTCAAGTATTCAGTGAAACGAATATTCTAAACATGAAAAATCGTAAATTAGCTTAAAATGTGTTCAAAAGTATTGTTTGCATCACCGAATATTCTGCCGAAAATACCACTGTGAGTAATATTTTTAAAGTGATGATAGAATTGATAAAAATATTTTATCACTTTTTGCATAGAAAACAAAAAATGCGTGAAAAACTGCAGTCACATATATACATCCGCAGGTAACGCGAGCCTCTTACAGCTTTGGAGCCAAAGTACTAATCAAAGTTAGTGGAAAACACAATTTTTTTTTCGAGCTTTGTATGGAATTAGAAGTATAACTGATATCAAGTTTCAACCAATAATCTTAATTTCACATTTTTTATGTAATTTTTATTACCATAAAATCCCCATAATTGAAATTTATTTTTATGATTTTAATCATAATTTGGTCTCAGAACATTTTATCGTAACCATTTCTTATTTAAATAACTTAACTTTGAAAGTTTTAAATAAAATTTTATAAAAACTATTGGTCATTACTAAAATTGTTTAACTGTGATAACGGCTGAAAATGTATGAGGGTCTTCGAGCCAAAGGGGTATAAGTGCATAAAAGCTTATGAAAAACGTAAAATATCATAGTAAATAAGCCTTGGAAAGAAGAATAAATTATAAAAAAAAATAAACTTATTTAGAGAAAACACATTTTTAATATGACGTGTTTGGCCATTTTCCATATATTTATCTGAATTTTTAATTTCTTTTTCAAACGTAAAAGTATGTAAATTAAAATTCTAAATATCTGCAAAATTATCAAATATAGTTTGAATTAAGAAGAATCGTTTTATATCAATAAATCAAAATCGATCATTTTTGCTACGTCAAGGCAAATACAATCATAGCTCATTTTTTTCAAAAACTTTTTAAAATGAGAAACTATTTAAAAAAAGTTTTCTGAAATTATAATGTATTTTTTTAATTTAAATTGTCAAGACAGTTTTGATGTGTTTAATTCAAATAAAAATATAAGCTTTTGAGAATCTCAAATTGAGATGCATTCTGTACAAATCGGAGCTTGCAATGAAAAATAAATTATGAAATGGAAATGTAGTGTTAGAAGTATTCAACAAAAATCGAATCTGTCCAGGTGAACTTCTGAAGGATGGGAGTAGGGGTTGCCAAATTTCCACACTTGTGCACGGAGAGGGAGATGGGGGTAAAAACCTCGTTTTTTTCCTGTCAACATGGTATCTGAACGGCCCCAAAGCAATTTAACACTTAAATGCTCAAGTCAAGGATCGAGATATGTTGATCATCAAACATGAAGCCAAACCGATCTGCAATAACTCGTAAGATAATAAAGTTATGGTCCAAACAAGATTGCACGTATTTATTGAACATACCATTTACTTGGTGAACATTATTTAAAAATGATCAAACTATAGCTAAAGTTTCAACGAAGTTAGTCTGAAAAAAAAATTCACTAAATATCCAAAAAGCGAAAACAACTCATGAGCATTAAATATAACTTTTCAGATAAGCTATACGTTGTTTGATGACAGAGATATGCACGAAATTAAATTGCATGTTTTGCATAATCCCAAACTTTTTGCCGATACACCATACTGAGGGGTGAGTTCAAACTTTGATCGATAACTTAAGTAGTTATTTTATCTGTTTAGAACACTATGCAAATTTATAGCACACAATTAAAAAACAATGTGTTTTGACTAGAGATGTACCGAATATTCGGTTGGCCGAATATTCGGCGCCGAATACCGCCTAAAAACCGTTAAGCCGAATATTCGGCTCACCGAATAGTTGAGCCAAGTATTCGGCCGAATAGGCCGAATAGGCCGAATACTTACTTTTCAAATTTAAACAATAACATTATTGTCAATTTTTTTCTAATGAATTTGGATAATTTATAGAACAGCCCAAAATAATGTTGTAAAAGATACAGAATCATCAAAAACTAATGGTTTCAGTTAAGCATCTTAGGTGTATCTGTGTATCTTTCACTGAAGATCGTACAAGAAAATGCTCTTGAAATATCCGGGCTCACCCATAAATCCAATAAAGAATTCAAGATAAGTCAAATCTGGCCGGGATGCTCAGATATTGGTCAAAACCTCCTGGATTTTGCCCGGCTTTATTCTAATAATTGGCTAAATTAAATAAAAAAATTGATTTTTTTTTTAAATTTCAAGATTTTGTGTTCAAAAACGGTTTTAAAACAATTTCAAAATGAACATAAATGTTTTTGTAATCCTTAGATACGATTTGTATACTGCTCATGCGTTTCAATGAAAACATATAATTTTAAGTTATTTAATTTCACTTTCCTATTGTATGTTTTTTCCTTGATTTGGTTCAGATTTGCCCGTTTTTTTTCAAATTTTTCCTAAAATTGTTCTGATTTTCCCAACCGTGTGATTGAAAGTATGTCATGGCATAAGGTTAACGCACAGACTGATAAAAATCATCGTACTTTTTAACAATTATTTTGAAGAAATCCTGCTCGAATACTTCTCTCATCTAATTAGATATCAAAGTTATTTTAAATTACTTGGCACCAGTTTCGACGTGTTTTTTTTTTCTCAGATTTTAGAGGAACCCATCTCTTTGGTGATAAACGCCCTTGAAGTGACAAGTCATCTAATGTCCTTTCAGTTATTGATGAAATTTTTCAAGTCAGAGATACCCCTACTTGAAAGAGATCTTGTAATACATCATCTGGTTGAAAATAGTCGACTCAAAAACATGAAGGGCAGTAAGATGGAAGAAATAGAAGGAAATAGAAATTATCGCTTTTGAATTTTTATTGAAAATTCAACAGTATATTCGACCGAATATTCGGCCGAATATTCGTTTGGCCGAATAGTTGAAAAGGTCAATATTCGGTATTCGGCCGTTCGCCGAATACCACTATTCGGTACATCTCTACAGAAAACCCATAAATCAAGCAATTTTCCATCGACTAACCCAATAAAATAAATGTATGTATGTATTTCTACCACCCAGCTAGCAAGGCACAGCCAGTAGCAGCGAGCAACTTTTGCTTTATAACTTGATCAAGATTCATCAACTTTATAAATCCGAATGCCTTTGAGTGAACTATTTCAAGGGATAAGAAATGTAAGCAGAGGAACTTACATTTCTAAGCAGGGAAAGGATAAAATTGTCTCCACCGAAAGAACATAATAAAATTATATAACGTTTGATTCGAGCCGTTATAAAGCTAAGCGCTCCACTGGGTGGGGAGACGGACCCGCACTTTTTCCACGATCCCTTGCTGGTGAGGTAGCCCAATGCTCTCCTCAAGAATTGCTTCCATTGGGTGCCCGGATAGAGCCCCCCATACCCCATAATATACTTTATAAAAATATTTACAATTACAGTCAATTACCTGTTGAACTCTCTGTAAATGAATTGTTTGGTTAGAGTTTGAGGATAATTTATCATAATTTTCATATTTCCTAGTTTCTAAGTATTCTAGAAATTCTGAATTTCAAACTTTTCACAAACCGTCCAATTTTTTCAAATTCAAGTATTCATACTAAAATTTTTCTTCCAATTATCAAAGCTTCATATTCTTTCAAAAATAAATTCTATATTTTTCCAAAATTCTGAAACGTGCTTTGGTGTTAGAGATAATATCTTTTATTATGTTCCTAAGTGATAAACTTTTTTCCAATGATCCAAATTTCCAATCTATCAGTTTCCAAATGTTCCAAATATTCAAAACACACAAGCTACAAAAAAAATTCAAAAATTTCAAATATTCTAGAAAAAATTAGATGAGAACAGGGTACAGGTACTAATACATATGCCTGCGATTCTCTCACGCTTCATTTTCCAAGTTTAACACGATACAAAAATTCAACAGGAACAATTTCAACAGCTTTTTCTGCTATTGCTAATCCCATGTGGATGTAGGACACTTTTTCTGCCGCAATACCAACTGTTGTCATTCCGACACCAACAGTTCGTCGATATCTTCCACTCACACACCCATCTACAACTTTATTTTTCAATTGCCATCGGTGCTGAATCACTGCGTTTCTCTTTCTTTCACACACTGTTGCGAATGCGAGTCACTTTACCATCTCTTTTCTTTAAAATTCCTATTTCACCGCCTCCTGCGATACCCGGCAGAGGAAAATACAAACGCGAGTTTTTTCAACGCACAACTTAAATTTGGTCAATTCTCTTTCCTTGTAACAGACCACCTTTCACAACTTTTCAATCAGCATTCAACCCCCTGATACGAATTGATATACACTTTTTCCCTCTCTCTAACAAAATCAAACCGACACGAGTAAATTATTGGTGACCGATTTTTCCCGATTTGCATCTCATTTAATTCCACACGCACACCTATAACGGCGTGTGTCACACGATTTGCGCGATAGCTTTAGCTATTTTTCCTAAATTTTCACTGGGTTATGCTCAAGAAGCGTTCTTTTGTGGGCAAAATTTACACTTCCAGATACGAAACGCGTTATTCTATATAGCACTCCACCATTTCCGCACTATTTGGATCACATTCACGAAATATTTCCTTTTTCTACAAATGAAAACACGGAGCAAATTAACCAGCGAACCATACCGCGCAACATCAAGAATAAAATAAAGCATTTAAAAGTTTATTAGACTTGCAATTTTTCGGATATTTGATAAATGTGGTTGACAAAAGAAGAAATTTATATTTGTTCCGGCCTAACTGTGCGCCAAATGCATCGTTGATATAAGCCAAAAATGACATAAAGATGTTAAAACGACTATAATCGAAACAAAAAAAAAAAGAAAACAAGAAAAACATTTTACAAGATTTTCATCCTATTGGAAAATTTATCAAAAAATATAGTGAGAATCGAAATCACAACAACATTTCACCTCGGCTCGTCAGCCCGATACCTTACCCAGTGCACCATCTGAGTCGATTGGCAAACGAAAATTCTGTCATAGGCAATTACCAAAAAACGCACTGCATTGGCCGTCTTCCATTTGACCGTTTTTTTTTAGTTTTATACTCCATCGCTTTGATGGAAAAGGAAAAAGAATAGGGTGGGAATGGTAAACTAGAAACTGTATTCTATTGTCGGTTAAGTAGGTAATTTCATTGAGTGAAAAAGTGACATCGAATTGATATCGTGATACGGTGTTTCCTCTTTTTGCGATAAAATGAAAAATTAAAACTTGAATCGTATTGGAAACAAACTTCAAATTTAGTCATGATCAGTAAAGAGCGGACTTTATTTTCATTAATATCAAAACTAGGCATCATGAGCGTGACCTAAATTTCAATCATTCATTGTCATTTCGATGTTCAAGAAAAAAGTAATAATAGCAATGAATTTAATGGATATTACTATAAAACTAAATCGAATATTCAAATTTGGAATTTGAATAATACCTTGAAGTGGCATCATTATGTCCTTAAAACTACAATTGACACGTTGGCTAAGCAAGGTATCATTAAGGTTTCAGTGAAACCTACACTTGACATGATACAAGAATCCGTTTACGGAAAGTCTCATTTATTCAGGCAAAATAATCCCAAACTTTACATTCAAGGCATGATAGCAAAATTAAGTCTGCTCGGGTACATACATTGATTTGAAATCCTTTCAGTCCACTTAAATATATATTCGTGTAGTATTTTATCATCAAGAGCAGCATTTTGCTTTCTCGTTCGTTGGTTAGCTTTAAAATCAATCCCTAGAGTTTTACTAAGCTTGCCACATAAGCAAAGAGGTGCTTGTTAGTAGTCGTAGTTGGGGTTGTCGGAGTTGAGTTTGTCGGAGTTGAGGTTGTCGGAGTTTCTAACTTCAAGCTGTTGCTGTATCCAATTGGTGTACAAACTATTTTTGGTGTACACCCCGGGAACTCCTGCCTGCCCACATCCAACGCCCCAGGCTACAATTCCTGCCTGGTAATACTTATTCGGTTGATCGACATCTTCGCAGACTAAAGGAGAGCCGCCATCACCGGTACAAGTGTCCTTGCCTTCCTCTCCCCCTGCGCACGTAAAGCTATTATGCAGAGCAAATCTCGGGCCCAAGCGAGTTTTTCTCAGGTCAGCCTGACATTTTTCTTTGGTCCAAACCGGAAGTTCAACCTTTTTCAGAATCACCTGATAATTTTCGGAATAGAAATTGTCCTTTCCCCAGCCGGTGGCCACACAGTTTTGTCCATCAAACTGCTTCCCTTGCGGTGGCAAGCAGATTAACTGAACATGTTCGTCTGCATCGAATTCCCGCTCCAGATACAGGAGAGCGATATTATTGAAATGAAAAACTGGATTATAATTTTCGTGAACAACAATTTTTGTTACAAGAAGATCCTGTGAAGATAGAGTTAAGGAAAATTAACTACTTTTAGGAAACAAAAATACTCTCATATATTTCACCTGATATGGAAGGATTTCATTGGTAGTTTTCGTGTCCCACTCTCCAGCTCTCACAGTCAGTTTTTCTGTAGTTCGATTTACAACGCAGTGTGCAGCAGTTAACACAACATCACCCCTGATAAGCGATCCTCCGCAAATGTATTTGCTATCGCTGTCATCAAATCCATTTCCGGAGGAAATGGCAACCATCCAGGGAAACTCACCAAACTCGGCCTCGTTTTGGGCGTTTTTAATTCTAAATCCAGCTCCATGACCGTTTCGCTTACCACAGTTTTCAATCGTTGGGGGGCCTCCACTTGGTGGGGGTTCTCTTGGCGCTGCTGAGACTGGATCAATCGGCCTCGATGTAGTAACCACATCCTCGATATCGCAACAGACTTCCAGATAATGATCACAATCAACCTCTACTTCGTCATCTATTCCAGCCCTATTGTGAATTAATTGTTCATCGTTTAGTTTTAGAAGTTTCATGTTTATCCTTTTGTAGTTATGCTTACCGAAGATCAAAAAAGTTTTCACCACCAAAATCATTGCTTTTACACTCGGCGAGGGGAACGCATTTGCCGTCACACTGTAGATTACATTAGAAAAGAATATGTTATAATGATCTTTGGCTTCCCCTTATCATGGTCAAACATTACAAACCTTGCTATGAACGATGTATATAAATCCTTGCAAACATGCTATAATCAAAACCAAACGAATTGATTGAGCCATTGCTCTGCACTGAGATGTTACAGCATCAGCTCAAGCTTATAAATACTTGCTTTACATTTACTTCTGAAGAAAACTATTGAAATCTTAAAAAATATTTTAAATAACTATTCAATGAAGAAAAAATGGTTGATTTGATATGTAAGAATTTTTTATATCTACTATCATGGGGTATCAAGAACCATTTTTTTTTAAAGATTAGCATTTCCAAATTTTGAATTATTAGATGACTGGGACTTTACTTTCATTTTAGAAATAACTTGAAATCAGTGTTCCGAAAATCACTCAATTCTCATGAGAGACACCGAAACGTTTTCAACAGCGAAAGCAAAATCTAAATTGTCGGTTGGTTTATCTCCCAGCGGGGCAAAGATTGTGTTCGACAGCGCTGCTTCAAGAATCAAAGAAATAAAATTTGAAAGAGAGACGTTTCTTCTCCAGTTGGAATTCTCAACTGACTGAGGAGCTACCTGATTTTCAGTTTACTTTTTCAGTCAATAACTTTTCTTGCTCAATCACTCACTCACTCACTCGTTTACTGATCGATGATCGAATGCTGTCTGCCTGATAGATCTAGCTTTGTTGTTGCTGTTGTTGGGTCGGACCAAAATAGCCATTCAAACACGCAGGCAGTACGTATGAACATATGTTTCTGCTGCTTTGCCAGAAAGTATGCAGGCAGTATGAACCGATGCAAGGCCGCATTGATTGAGTTTGAGTGAGTGAGTGAGTAGATTTTCGAATTGTATCTTGTATCAGTAAGTGTCTCAATCACTTCTGATACACCAGGTAGTGAGCTTGAAAGATCGACTTAAAAGATGCGAATCCGCTCTCGCTTTTGAATCTTGTTTACATTGACTTCGCATTGTCGCTCTGCCGATTCTCTAGGGAACAACAGGCAGCAGCAATCGGCTTTGAATGTTTCCAGTTTTTTTATTTGTTTACCTTTTCAATGATTTTACTGTTATTTCATATTCTCATCACTATTAAAACAACTATCTTTAGTAATATTCCAGTTCCATGTCAAAACAATATGGTCTAATAGTCAAGTTTCCTGACTACAACTTTGTCGAGACCCCATATACCAAACCTTAGGGAAGTGATAATATCACCTTTTATCTTATAACTCCGATTCTCAACCTTCCCGTGGCAACCAGGCCGGGCGGACTGTTTTAAAATTTTATATCAAATATCCTGGCAAAAACGGATAAAACCGGGCAATCTGGCAACCTTATACTATCTAACAGAACTGCGGCAACACAAACGAGCTTGGAACAGCTTTTATAGTGAGAAGAATATGCAGAAGTGCGTGATCGGGTAGTGCACGATAGTCCCACGAATGTACCGGATCAAGGACCGGTTCTTCAACATTAACATCATCAACGTGCACAGCCCTCATCTCGGATTTCCGGTGACGACAAAGACGAATTCTACGCGCAGCTGAAACGTATTTAGATACGATCGCTACCCAAAACATGATATCAGATCGTCATCGGGGATTTTAACGCTCAGGTCGGCCAGGAAGCGGAATTCAAATCGACAATTGGAAAGTTCAGCGCGCACCAGCTGACCAACGAAACGGCCTAAGACTAAAAGATTTCGCCTCCTCGAAACGAATGGCCGTACGTAGTACACAAGTACGCCTTGAGATCACCGTACCAAATGCAATCACAGATCGACCCCGTTTTGATAGCCGGCACATCTCGAACATCATCGATGTCAGGTCCTTTCAAGGCGCCACTATCGGGTGACAGAAAAGATGCGCCCAAAACTCTCCGTAGTGATCAACATACAAAACCGACGCCCGCCTCGGATAAATATCGCCAACTGAATCGCCAAATCAAAAATAATATCAGCAACAGTACCCTGGAAAATCTACACTTCCTAAGCCAATTCCCCGCGTCTGTTCCCCAGGTCAGGGGCGGCTAAAACAGCGTCTGTCTCGCAGCTGAATTTACAAGATGCGGCTCCCGCCAGTTAAGTCCAAGATGGCAGCCCCATCGCGGGATAGGGACTTTACGCCAACAACCTACTGCTCCTGATCTGATGAATTGTTACAGGAACTGAGAGAAGAAATAACCGAATTGGAACTTTGGCAACGACTTTTAGCATGAAAACACAGATTAGAATTGGAACTTGAAATGTTTTGACCCTTGCCCAGCCAGGTAAGCTGGCTCAACTTGCTAGAGAAGCTAGCCGCCTCAAGCTAAAGATATTGCCACTGAGTGAAGTCCGTTGGCCTAACACTGGAAAACACAAGACACAGTCTGGGCAAGTTCTGCTATACTCTGGCATACCAGGAGAACACGCTACTCAAGAACGGGTTTCCAATTAAGCCCGCAGGCCCATGCGGCCCTCATAAGATGAGAATCAATAAACGAACACGGGTTAGAAACCTTACAATGATCCAGTGTTATGCACCAACTGACGTTGCCGATTTGCAGGAGAAAGAGCAGCTCCGATAATCAGGACTTTGAGCGCATCATGGGCGCCATGGTCTGGGACAGATGAGCGAAAACGGAGAGCGGTTTGTAGAATTTTGTGGCAACAACAACATGGTGATCGGTGGATCGCTCTTCCCCATCGACCAGCACATAAGGTCACTATCCCTAAGGTATGTTAAGGTATCCCGAGATGGCCGAACAGGAAATCAAATTGACCACATCTGCATCAGTCGGAAATGGAGAAGGAGCCTTCTTGATGTCCGCAACAAACGAAGCGCAGCGGCGCGAGGAGAAAGTCGGATGTCGATACGACATCCGTCGGTTGGAGAATCCAGAGGTGAAAAGGGCACACGTTGAACAGCTAGAATCCCGAGCCTCGGAATTGCCGACAGACGGAACAGTCGAAGAACAGTGGTGTGGAATCAAGAATGCCTTTATCACGACGAGCCATGGTACTCTTGGTAAAGCTTGTGGAAGACGAAGTGAATGGATGTCGGATGAAACCTGGAGGATGATCGATGATCGGAGAAGGGCGAAAGTCGGAATTGAGCAGGCATGCTTATTTACGATATGCGGAGCTGGAAAAGGCAGTTAAACGAGCTTGTAGACGAGACAAGAGAGCCTGGACAAACTCCCTAGCCGAACAGGGAGAAAGAGCCGCCGCCATTGGAGATATCCGATTATTATATGATATTTCTTGCCGCCTTAGTGGAGCAAGGACTAATGCAAGAATGCCGCTGATAGACCGAGCAGGTCAGCTGCTGACAGATCGAACACATCAGCTCAAGCGTGTGACTGAGCATTTTGAACAACTTTTCCGAGTCACAAATAGCGATGGCCAACAGAACCCGCAGCTCGAAGCGCCAACAGTAAGTCGCATAAATGGCGTCAACTCGGAAGAGCCCTCGCAGGCTGAAATAGAAGCGGCAATCAATTACATGAAATCCAACAAAGCGCCTGGAATCGATTGCATTCCTGCTGAAATGCTGAAAGCCAACCCTGCCTTGTCAGCACAAATGTTGCACCTAATCGCTGACATTTGGGATACTGCAACATTCCCGGCCGACTGGATGCAGGGTATCCTTGTAAAGGTCCCGAAGAAAGGAGACCTGACCGAGTGTGGTAACTGGCGTGACATAACTTTGATCTGTACAACTCTCAAAGTACTCTGCCAAGTGATCCTGGACAGGATCCAGGATCCAAGCTGGATTGCGATCCGGACGATCATGTGTGGACCACATCACAACGCTACGAATCATACTGGAACAAATCAACGAATTCAAGGACTCTCTTCTGCTGGTGTTCGTTGATTTTGAAAAAGCATTTGACCGACTGACACAAAAACGACGAGGGATCCCAGAGAAGGTCGTCCATCTCATCGAAGCACAGTACGAGGCATTTTCGTGCAAAGTCTCGCACGATGGTGTCTTTGTAACTGCTGGAGTGAGACAAGGATGTATTTTGTCACCGCTGCTTTTTCTCATCGTAATGGATGAGATTTTGACTGGATCGATTGACTGTAGACCAAACCGAGGATTGCCGTGGAATCCATCAGTGGAGCTACTGAACGACCTTGACCTGGCAGATAATATTGTTTTTCTCACCAAAACACAACAAGACATACAGAGCAAACTCGATGACCTCACCAAAAGCTCCAAGGCAGCAGGTCTCAAAATCAATGTCTGAAAGACCAAGTCGATGGAAATCAACACAGAAAATCGTTTCAATTTCGTGGTAGCTGGACAACAGGTTGAGAAAGTGGAGTGCTTCCAGTATCTTGGTAGCCAGATAACGCCTGATGGTGGTACCAAGAGAGACATCGAAACCGGGATCAGAAAGGCCGGATTTGCTTTTGCGAGTCTCCGAAACATCTGGCGCTCACGCCAGATCTCTCTACGAACTAAGATCCGACCCAGTAAACATGAAATCGCATTAAAAATGATAACTCAAGTCATTAAAAACGTTACTGCGAATCGTTATTCCAACTAACGCTAGTAAAAGGTCGTAAAAATCGTTACTCGAACTCGGATTGAATGGTTTAAATCGGATATGATAAGAAGTCCGCCATGTTCGCAGATTTTGAAGACGATTTCGTTCCTTTTTTTCTCCCGCGTGGGTCAAGTTAGAGAACAGCATTAATGTTCTCTCTGCGACCAGCAGTGCAACCAGATTGATAAAAATCAGATGGTGTATTTGCAAGAATTGCCCAATGACAGAAGCAGCAAATATTGTCTCTGGCAACGGTTCGCATGAGCTGAGAGAAAAAACTTGAACTCTCTTGCATTCTTTCTATGTATGTATATTGCCTCCACTTTGATAGGTAAATGCTGTTTTTTCGTGTTTCATACGATCATTCTATAATGCAAATGAAACGTATAACAAATTTGTTGAGAAATATACCTACAAAAATGTTTGCTGGGGAATCTTCAACTCAAACGTCAAATCCGTATTGTTGTACGGGTGTGAAACTTGGTGCACATATGCGGTGACGACGCGAAAACTGCAAGTTTTTTTGATGTCATCAAAAGGCGCTGGATATCGAGATTCGGGAACGTAAGTGATGGAGATGGATTGAACACACGATACGAAGAGATGAAAACGAGATTTGCAGAGAGGCGCTTGACTGGAATCCAGATGGGCATCGAAGAAAAGGCAGGCCCAAAAGCTAGTGGCGGCGTTGTCTAGCGGCTGAAATTTGCACGGTGGACAAGAAACTTGGCTGGCAGCAAGTGAAGACGCTGGCTCCGGTTAGCCAGCAGTGGAGATCTTTTATCTCAGCCCTATGCGTCGGTCAATCGGCGCCGGACCCTTAGGTAGGTAGGTAGGTAGGGGGTTAGGAAGGAGTTTAAGAAAACGAAATATCGATTCAAACGCAAACTCCTCATCTTATACTAAAAGTTAATGCGAAACGAATTCCGTGCGGGATCAGCAAGTGTAAAAAAAAACAACTAAAAATTAAACGTTATGTTTATGATGTTCTAATTTCCCAACAAATAAAGACTTATCATCCTCGTACAAAACTTTCACAAAATCCTAAAAGGCGCATCCAGCTAGACAGCAAGAGGTTTAAATTTACTTCTAATAATTTAAAAAAAGCATGTCGTTTTAGTTTACACTTTACGGTGCTTTAAACTTTACAAACGACGATGTAATTGGGAATTAAATCTAAAATTTTGTCTTAAGCAATGGTCCAAAAATTTGCATAGTTTTGTATGCTAAATAAAACAATCCAGTTTCTGCTGAGTTCGAGTTGTGCAACGAAATAGTTCATCAAAACTTATTTAACATATTCTTATGTACTCCTTCAAATAAATTTAATGATTTAAATTTTTTTTGTTTGCATCAAGCATTAATTCTCCGTAATGAGTTTTATAACTTTTGACACTTTATTCTTTAATTTGTTTCATGAACCCTGATAATTTTCGACGTCTATGTATCCTCCTCGCTTTCGAAACAGAGAAAATCTGTCTTAAAGCCCTACATTGAAGAACACATGTTTGTGTGCGATTGTTTGTGAATTATTAGTTTTTTTTTTTTTTTAACTTTGTTTATTTGAAACGGCTCATACCGAAGGTTTTAAAGAGCCAAACCCTTGTTTTTGTATTTACAATTCATACATTGTGTAGTTGAAGAAAGAAGAATAAAGAAAAGGGAAAAAGAATTTAAACACGAAGATCTATAGATTTAAAGAAAAGGTATAATTCGAACATGTAATCTAGGTCCACCGCAGCCAACACATCCCTCACTGGAACATTAGGTGGTTTCCCTCGGGCCCGAAGGGAGTCTATTAAGTTCGCTCTGGCGATAAGGTGGTCCTCACAAGACCAAACAAGATGCTCGACATCATGGTAACCCTGGCCACAACCACACAAATTGCTGCTAGCGAGATTTACACGAAAGAGTAACGCGTCTAAGGAACAATGATTGGACATGAGACGGGAAAATGTTTTAATAAAATCCCGACTCAGGTCCAATCTATTGAACCAGGGTTTAAGGCTTACCTTTGGGATAATCGAGTGGAGCCACCGACCCAACTCATCTTCGTTCCATTTGCGCTGCCAGTTGACAATAGCGTTTCTCCGGACTAAAAAGTAGAATTCGTTGTAGGCGATTTGACGCTGATAAGTGTCGCCTTCAACCGCACCCACCTTTGCAAGAGAGTCTGCCCTCTCATTGCCCGGTATCGAGCAATGTGAGGGGACCCAAACAAATGTGATTGCAGAACAGCGTCTAGATAAAGCACTCAACGTTACCCGTATCTTCTCAAGAAAGTACGGTGAGTTCTTTCCGGGCCTTATTGAACGAATAGCCTCAATAGAGCTAAGACTATCCGTTACAATATAGTAGTGTTCAACGGGACGTGTCACTATACAATCAAGTGCACAATGAATAGCTGCCAATTCCGCGATGTATACTGAGCATGGAGATTGAAGACTGTAAGAGGCACTAAAATTTTGGTTGAACACTCCAAACCCGGTACATTCGTCTATCAGGGATCCATCAGTAAAGTACATTTTATCAGCATCGACGTGTCCATACTTGGCATCAAAAAGCCTAGGAACAATAAGACAACGATGTTGTTCCGGTATTCCACGGATTTCCTGCTGCATGGACAAATCAAACTGGACAGAGGAAGAGTCGTAGTCAGAGTGAAAAACACGAACGGGAGAGAAAGACGAAGGATTAACCTGCATAGACATGAATTCATGATATATAGTCATATACCTGGTTTGAAGATTGTGCTCCAGTAGCTTTTCAAAATTTGCAATCACCAATGGGTTCATGATCTCACACCTGATGAGGAACCGGAGAGATAATGAATAAAATCGATCTCTCAGTGGGAGTACGCCTGCCAAAACTTCAAGACTCATTGTGTGCGTTGAGGGCATACAACCCAGGGCTATTCGTAAACAACGATATTGAATACGCTCGAGTTTAATGAGGTGTGTTTTGGCAGCTGATTGGAAACAGAAACTGCCGTACTCCATTACTGAGAGAATAGTTGTTCTATAGAGTTTTATTAGATCTTCTGGATGGGCTCCCCACCAGGTGCCGGTAATTGTTCGGAGAAAATTAATTCTTTGCTGACATTTTCCTTTCAGATACTCAATATGAGCTCGCCAGGTGCACTTGGAATCAAACCAAACCCCAAGATACTTAAAACACCTCGATTGAGTGATCGTTCTGCCTAGGAGTTGAAGCTTAGGTTGAGCAGGTCTACGTTTCTTAGTGAAAACTACCATCTCCGTTTTCTGTGGAGAGAACTCAATCCCAAGCCCCAATGCCCAGGATGACAATCTGTCTAAAGTATCTTGTAAAGGCCTGTGCAGATTAAACTCTGTAGATCCTGTTACAGATACTACACTGTCATCTGCAAGTTGTCTCAGTGTGCAGCCTTCAGAGATACAACTGTCGATGTCACTTACGTAAAAGTTATACAAAAGAGGACTCAAACATGAACCTTGAGGTAGGCCCATGTATGAAGTCCTTCTTATTGCAATATCTCCTTGCGCAAAGTTAAGGTGTTTCTCACAAAGCAAACTGTATAAGATGTTGTTCAATAGAGGAGGCAGACCCCGGGAGTGTAATTTTTCTGACAAAACCTCTATTGAGACTGCATCAAAAGCTCCCTTTATGTCTAGAAATACCGAAGCCATTTGCTCACGTTTTGCATACGCTATTTGTATCTCTGAAGACAGCAGAGCAAGACAATCGTTTGTCCCTTTACCCCTACGAAACCCAAATTGAGTATCTGATAGGAGGCCATTTGTTTCCACCCATTTATCCAATCGGAACAAAATCATTTTCTCCATCAATTTCCGTATACAAGACAACATCGCTATTGGGCGATACGAATTAAAATCGGACGCAGGTTTACCAGGCTTTTGGATTGCAATAACTCTCACTTGTCTCCAATCTTCAGGAACAATGTTATGTTCCAAAAATTGATTAAATAAATTTAACAAGCGAAATTTTGCAATGTCCGGGAGATTTTTCAACAAGTTAAACTTAATTTGATCAATTCCCGGAGCCGAATTGTTACAGGAGAGAAGAGCAAGTGAGAATTCTACCATGGAAAAGCGAGAGTCCAGTTCACTCCTTCCTGGAGGCACATTCCGAATTATTTTTTGCACAGGTGTGGAATCTGGACAGATTTTTCGTGCAAAGTTAAAGATCCAACTATGGCTATATTCTTCGCTCTCATTAGTTGAAGTACGGTTACGCATGCGTCGTGCCACTTTCCACAATGTACTTAAGGACGTTTCTCGTGACAAACCTCCCACAAAATTACGCCAATACGCCAGTTTTTTTCCTTTGATCAACTTTTTGAATTGATTTTCAAGGGAAGAGTACAGTTGGAAGTTGTCAAGTGTACCATGCTTTCGGAAGGCTTTAAATGCATTCGATTTTTCGGCATGCAATTGGGAACACTGGTTGTCCCACCATGCATTGGGAGGTGTTCGACGAATCGATGAGTTTAGGATGGGTTTCGTTTGAGATTGAACCGCACTTTCATAAATCAAGCGAGCAAGGAAGTTATATTCCTCCATGGGCGGTAAGCCAATTACACGATCTAGGTTTGTCGTAATCGTATCTGCATATTTCTTCCAATCGATGTGTCTTGTAAGGTCATATGTCATATTTATTGTGTTTGAAGAGTTAACCCCATTGGTGATTGTAATTTCGATAGGCAAGTGATCACTACCATTGGGATCATGGACCACCTTCCACTGGCAATCCAATGATAGTGAATTTGAGCAGAGTGAGAGGTCAATAGCACTTTGTCTTGCAGGAGGTTTAGGCACTCGTGTTTTTTCACCCGTGTTCAATACAGTTAAATTGAATCTGTCGCAAATGTCATAGATAAGAGTGGAACGACTATCGTCAACTTGCTCTCCCCAGACAGTTCCATGTGAATTGAAATCACCAAGGATCAACCTTGGCTCAGGGAGCACTGAGCATAGGTCCTCTAGGTGACTCGGATCCACTGCAACTCTCTGCGGCCAGTACAAACTGACAACACATAAGTCCTTACCTCTTATAGTTGTATGGCAAGCAACCGCTTCAATTCCGCCTGATAAAGGAAGGTTGATTCTGTAAAAGGAGTGGCGCTTATTGATCCCCAAAAGCACCCCTCCATAAGAATCGTCACGATCCAGACGGACAACATTGAAATCGTGGAATAAGATGTTAGATTGAGAAGAAAGCCAAGTTTCGGACAAAGCAAAAATATCGCAATTAGTTCTATGAATCAAAAAGTTGAACGCATCCATTTTTGGAATAAGACTACGACAATTCCACTGTAAAACAGTGATATCTCTGACCTCTCGGACTTGATTAGTCATCGAGAGAGATAAACACTGAAAGAAGGGGCCAAGTTTGCATCAATTGCTGAAAAAATGTCTTTACCATGGGGAGCATTGAAGTAACAATACATCTAACGGAATCAGAAACATTAAAGGACGAGAATATTCCGTTAATAATGTCAGATAGTTTACAAATCCCGGATAGATTATTTAGGTGTTGCCGACGAAACCACGTTCGATGTTGGAGTTTTTGATGTTCCGGCGACAGCTGGGTTATTTGGTGTCGAAATTGTCGCACGGAATCCAGGTGGAATTTCTTCTGGTTCATTTTTTTCAGTTGGTTTATTGGCAAAGCTGAAGGCTGGGGAAACCGCGGGGGTTCGTCTTGGAATTTTAGCAGAAGACGCTTTAGTACGCTTCCTGGAGTACCCTGATAGAACGAATGGGCGCCCTTCATCAGCCGAATCTGAATCCACTACATCAACTGGCAGAGCAGCAAAAACATTGTTAGATTGAGTGGGGGTCGGAGGAGAGGCGTTCTTTAAAATGGCTGCATAAGAACGATTGGATCGTTTCATTAAAGAACGCCTCTGTTTATCCCAGCGGCTTTTGAATGCCTCGCACAAGGAGATATCATGAGGTGAGTCTCCGCAATATACACATTTCTGCTCTATTGCTGAGCAAGCTCCAACTTCATGACTCTCCCCACACTTGGGACAACGCGTCTTGTGACAGCAATGGGACGCTGTGTGCCCCAATTTAATGCAATTTTTGCATTCCATTGGACGAGGCACAAAAAGCCGCACAGGAAGCCTTAAAATCCCGTCTATCAAGACATAGTGAGGGAGGGCGGTACCCTCGAAGGTTACACGAAATGAGGCTGACGGTGAATATTTTTTGACTCCATTTTCGGTGGTAGCAATCGAGAGTTGACGGCAGTCCAGGATTTTAACCGAGGTCGAATCGAGGCTCTTGAATTTGCCCATCCCTTTAGCCAAAATATATTCACACGTCAGGCTCATTTCAGTGATCACGCCCTCAATCTCTACATTTCGAGACGGGATGAAAACGTGATACTCTAGCCTGAAAAAGTCGCTAGCAACAATTTCATTTGCGGCCTTTAAGCTAGCCACAATGACACGCAATTTATTTGGTCTTATCCGAGACACTTCGGTTACGGAGGACCACCTTGCCAGATCTTTTGTGATCTGAATAAAATTTAAAGGTTTCGATTTGGGCCGGAAATAAACCACCCATGGACCAGAAAAAGACGAGCCCTCTGGGTAGACCCTGAGTCGGGAAGACTTCCGAGCAGTTTCGACAGAATTCACATCCATCAAAACTGCCTGGCGTGACCCCCCGCCTTCGGTCATAATTTATAACGAAGACTAAAAAGTCCACCGTAATAAAAAATGTACGAAGCTACACAATTCGAATAAAAGATAAAAGAAAGTAATAAAGGAAAAGGGAAATGAAATACCTGTAGATACAATTATGAATTGAACCAATTTGTTGTGGTTTGGGTTCCAGCTATGCCTCTGGTGATGTGACTTCAACCAATGCAATGGCAGCTACCTCGTTGCTCGTTGGCAGTGTCGATAGTGCTTCCGATCAGCAAAACACAATTTCCAATCGGATCTAGGCGTCCTCCGTCTTCGCAACCCGCTTGCGGCAACCAATTCCGAATCCTTCAGGTGTCCCGACGGTTTACACTCCCGGACGAGTGGGGCGAACAACCAGCACGTTTTGGGGGATGATGGCTTTGGAGAAGTTGTTGATGGCAACAAATAAATTTCTGCTCCGAGTGCCGTTGCTGTTCGGCAATTGACGACCGAACCAGAAGATAATTAACCACACTTTGTGGAAATTGCAGCGTTTATTGAAAACAAACTTAACTTCAAAGTTTTGCTACGGTAGCGAGAAAAAATGCGTCCGTACAAGTCGACCTACTGCGATCGAATGATTATTAGTTAGATCATTAAGTTATCATGAAAATTGTTTTTTTTTTCGTTATTGGATGGAAAACAGTAAAACAAATCATTATCTAACAAATAAACTGCAATTACATCACATATTTATTTGACAGAAATACACGTTCATTGTTTCTATGAAAAAACCTCTGAAGAAGAGGTCTCTTCATAGAAAGGTTTTTTCATTCAGATATACATTTTTGTCGTTTTTGCTGAGAATTTATAGCTTCGAGAAATTACGGCTTCCAGTGTTTGTGTTCTTCTACGTTGAAAATAAATTTACGTCAAAAATGATGCTTCAATTTCGTGCCTCCAATTTGGCATAAATTGATAGTGTTTAGATTTTTCATTTAAAAAGTGTTTTAAAGTTATCCTTTTCTTTGGGATGGAAACAAAAGGCATGTTTTTGAATATTTTTTTCTGAAAACGTCAATGTCAATTGAAAAATTCAAAATAAATAATCAATTAGGTTTTTATGGCTTAGAAGCCGACTCTTTGGATGCGTGAATCATTAATCCTGTAGACTTTGGTTGTGATATATCGTAATTATGACCATGAATCTGGTTCGCTTTAATATTTTTTATTCGTGAATAATATTGAAATCCAATAAACGGTATGATTTGTATTTTTTCAATTTACGTCCGGTGACTGGATTTAGAAAGGTCCCTGATAATCACTGTTTCGGTTATTAAGTTTTTCCTCTATCCAATTGGTGTAGAGACTACTTTTGGTGTATACTCCTGGAACTCCTGCCTGTCCACATCCAATGCCCCAAGCAACAATTCCTGCCTGGTAATACTTATTTGGCTGATCGACATCCTCACAGACTAAGGGAGAGCCGCCATCGCCGGTACAAGTGTCCTTGCCTTCTTCTCCCCCGGCGCACGTAAAGCTATTATGCAGAGCAAATCTCGGGCCCAAGCGAGTTTTTCTCAAATCGGACTGACATTGCTCACTACTCACAATCGGTAGATCAACCTTCTTCAAAATCACCTGGTAATTTTCGGAAAAAAAATTGTCCTTTCCCCAGCCGGTGGCCACGCAATTTTGTCCATCAAACTGCTTTCCTTGCGGTGGCAAGCAGATTAACTGAACATGTTCATCTGCATCGAATTCCCGCTCCAGATATAGTAGAGCAATATTATTGAATTGAAAGGCTTTGTTATAATTCTCATGAACAACAATATCTGTTACAAGAAGATCCTGGAGAATTATAAAAGGGAAAAATGACTTTTTTGAAATAAAAATTTGTTTGGATATCTTACCTGGTACGGGCGGACTTCATTGGTAGTTTTCGTGTCCCACTCTCCAGCTCTCACAGTTAGTTTTTCTGTAGTTCGATTAACAACGCAGTGGGCAGCAGTTAGCACTACATCACTTCTGATGAGCGATCCTCCACACAGGTATTTACTATCGTGTTCGTCAAATGCGTTTATGGTCAAAATGGAAACCATCCATGGGAACTCACCAAACTCGGCCTCATTTTGAGCATTCGTAATTCTAAATCCAGCCCCATCTTTATTACGAATACCGCAATTTTCAAATGATGAAGATCCTCCCGGTGAACCACCATCTCGTGGTTTTGGCGATGAAGATTCTGGATCTGACGGCCTCCGTGTAGTGACAATATCACCTTCATCACAACAGACTTCTAGATAGTGATCGCAATCGACCTCTACTTCGTCATCTATTCCAGCTCTATATTACAATTTTCACGATTAATTTTCAGTGTTATGTTTATATTTTATTTTATTCTTACCGAAGATCAAAAAAGTTTTCACCACCAAAATCGCTAGTATGACACTCAGCAAGAGGAACGCATTTGCCGTCACACTGATGATTACAAGAAAAAAATAATAATATTATGACGATCTTTGGCTTCCTCTTATCTTGGGCAGACAATACGAACCTTACTATGAACGGCATAAATGAATCCTTGCAAACATGCTATAAGCAAAACTAGACGAACCGATTGAGCCATTATGCTGTACTGAGATGATGCAGAATTGGTTCAGGCTTTTAAATACAAATTTTACGCTTCTTACTCAGGAAAACAATTGGTATCTCATTAAAAAAATGTTATTTTATTGTTTTGTTTCTGTAAACAGCAACAAAAATTATACAATGCTGTACGTGTAAATGCTTTTATCATTATCTCTGTGCACTTTTGTTAGATAATCGTTCCTGTAGTGCCCACTTCACATTTCGGAGATCAGGTCTACAATTTTTCAACATTTTAAGGTGGCCATTTCATAATGACCACCTTAAGGAAAACGCTTATTTAACCATAGAGAACAGCTATAGTATGTGAATCATCACTGTTTCGTGTTCAGATACTCAAATGGTCTATTGCCTAATTGGAAGAAACTTGAAAAAGTAAATAAAAACTATATTGATTTTGAAGATGTCGACTGTATGTTTTAGTGTTTTATTTACGGCAAATCAGTCCATTTAATTTTTAGAAACGACGTTTATTTTATTCCGACGTTTCGGTGTCTATTAACACCATCATCAGGGATCCAACAATTTTTTTTGATAATTAAACTAAACTAAAGTGTACTGTTTGTGTTGATTGTCCTATTTTCTAAGCCTACTTACAAAGTTGTCGTTTATTACTTGTTTTTTGTAAAAACGTACTGTCCGGATTATTTGGTTTAGAATCACTGTAACGATAGCTGATAATGTTATAAAAGATCACTTGAAACTGTACTATTTCTTACATTTGAAATTCAAAATTTAAATTTATCTCCAAACTTTCTATGAAAAGCACTGTTGTGTACTTTCAGACGGTACTACTGTTTTGGAATGTTTCTTCTTGCGTTGTTTTTGGTTCGTTGTGACTTTCGATATTTTTGACATCTTTTCGATTTGTTTTCTTGTAATTGTGTTGGTTCAATATGTTTAATACAGATGCATAGATAGAGTTCAGATTGTTTATATCTGTTCTTTGGTTAACTGTGTTGGGTGTGTTAAAAATATAGCACATTTCGAGAAAATTTAAGGTGTATTTGTTGAAACTTGTATCTAATACTATTGTTTTATCGATATTGAATGTGTGGTTTGTCTCTATAATGTGGTCTATGAGTGCTGTATTGTCTTTCTCTCTGGTTTTTTCCGATGCTATTGTGTTGTTTGTATTTCTATCCTGTTTCTTCTTTAACATTTTTATGTTGCTTTTGTGTCCGGAGAGTCGTTGATCGAGAGTATTTTTGGTAAGACCAATATATACACTCGAACACGGCTCTTCGCATGGAATTGGTAGGCGACGTTTGATTTCTCACCAATTCTCTTCGGATATTTTACTCTGCTGTACATGTCTCCCACTGTCATGTTCCTCCTGCTGGCGATCTTGACATAGGGATAGTCTGTGGGCAGGCAGTGGATCAGTCGTTCGGTGAGAAGCGGGATGTACGGAACCGAACGATATATCTGTTCTACGTTGATCATGTTGCTGGAAGCTGAACTATTGTCGGACGGATGGATGATTTGCTGGTCTGCTGTGAAGATGTTTTGCCGGGCTGCTGTAAGATTGTTGTGCTGAGTTGCTGATTCGATGGTTGTTGGATCGGGTGCAGGATTGGGTGCTGGATTGGAAGTTTGATGATTGATGGATGGATTGGATAGTTCTGAGTGATTTTGTGGTTGTGATGATGATAATTGGTTGGGATGATCGGTAGATGAATGGTGCGGTGAAAGTTGTTGCTCGATGCTGTTGGATGGTTGGTCTGGTTGGTCGCCGCATAGTTTGTGGTTTTGCTATTGTGATTTTCTGTTCTGGATGTTTCGATTCGTGTTTATCAGCCTGTTTACGAGTTTCTGAGGGAAGTTGTTTTGTTTTAGGTGTTGATGGATGATATGGTAGATATTTTGGTTCTCCTCATTTCTAGACAGCAAAGCGATGCGGTTTATAAAGTTGTTTGCGACATTTAGTTTGTGTTTAAGTTGATGGCAAGAGAACCAGTTTAACATACGACCCGAAGCTATGGGTTAAATGTACCATTCCGTTTTTAATATTTGGTTTTCATTTCGCACTACAACCATATCTAGGTATGGGAGGCGGTTTTCATGCTCTCTTTCCATGGTAAACTGTAACCGTTTTTCTTGTTGGTTGAATATTTGGAGGACCTGTTCGCAGCTTTCTTGTGGAATAGCTAAAAAGAGGTCATCCACGTATTTCCGAATTATGGGAACTGGAAATGGTAGTTGGTTTATCGCGCTTGAAATGATGGTGTCGAGTACCAATTCTGCCAGGATGGGACTTATCGGACTCCCCATAGCCGTATCGTATTCTTGGATATAGTAGACGTTTTTATATTGGAAGTATGCTGCATCCATAAGGAACTCCACAATTTCGAGGAAAGAAGTAGATAAAAACGTTTAAAATGCATTTTAATTTTTTTTTGCCGAAAGCTGAAAATCAGTCACATAATGAGATCCCCCTTGGGGCAGTATTAGCACCATTGAGCAGAGCACGATGAGCGTTTTCTGCCGGGGAATCTAGCAGCGAATTCGGCTCGATGAAGTCAACTGAATAATATAGCTATAGCTAGACTTGTTTCATCTGTCGATTTGGCCTATTGGTAAGGTGTCAGAGAGGTAATCAGTAGACTCGAGCTCGATTCCTGGTCAAGGTGATTTTTTTTCCATTTATCATTCATGATCGATGCATTTTGAACTTAACGGTGAGGCGTAGATTCATCCAACAAAGCAATAACAAAATAATCTAGGTCTGTTTGTAGAATTCAAACAAATAACACATGCTCATACAATTTTTTTTGGGTTTTATTTTCGACACTTTACCAACATTATGGCATTCCTGTCTAGCTCAAATATTATGTTTCTGGTGTTTTGTTTTACGGATGATGCTACTAGCCGTATAACGTATAAGTTAAAATCAATCATGAATGGTATGTAAAAAAAACCCCTCGAACAGGAATCGAACTCGAGTCTCCTGATTACCTCTTCGACACCTTACCAATAGGACAAATCGACAGATGAAACAAGTCAAGCTGTAACTCTATTATTCAGTTGACTTCATCGAGTCAAATTCGTTGCAAGATTCCTCGGCAGAAAACGCTCATCTTACCCTGATTAAAAGTGCTCTATTAGCCCAAGGTCAACAAATTTAAGTTAAAACGCGTTTTGAAATTGATTAAAGTGAAATCCAAAAATTTTATGATGGTGAAAATTGAGAAACAATGTGTATCATGTTGCAGTGCGTAGGGGAAAGGATTCCTAAATGAACCTATCGGGTTAAATGACCCTACGGCTATTTGATGAAATGGCTGACTGGACAGCTTATCTGACCAATGCATTTTGAGGGTGATTCGCTTTGAACATAAGGCAAGAAAGAATTTTATGAATTTACAAACTCAAAAAAATTCAAAAAATCATACAAGGTTTTGATACATTTTGATATAATATTTCGACTTTTAAAAATTATACGTAAAGAAGCTTAAAACAAAAACTAGGATGGTTTTTGTTTCTTACTCAAATGAACTTAAGACATATTTCAGCTTTTGTGGAGGTTTAATAATGATTATATAGTGGAATAATAGAGTGTTTTTGTATGCCCCCATCATGTTTGTAAAATGCCTCCATCCTAAAATAACAGGTTAAACAGAATAAATAAATGATTTTTATCATTGAACCTTCAAATCTAAGCTCTGAAAAACATTTTAAGAGAGAATTGAAGATCTAAAAACAGATTTGATAAAGTTTTTCTTATGGATGAACTGCCTCCATAGTATGGCAACCCTAACTTTTGTATTATTCCATAAAATTATAATATACATAGATTTTCATAAAACTTCAGCTTTGTCGTACGGATATTATTACTTTCTAGCAGTTTCAATGAAATTATACGGAAATATTGCCAAAAAACAGAAATTCTGTTCAAAACATAAATAGGCGCATTTAGCCCGCACGGTTTGAGGTTCGGCATTTTAGACAACACTTATACTAAAATCGAAGAAAGTTTTAACATAAAAATTACTCCAATGTATAGAAAACAGATGCCTGCACACATGTATATAGTTTTTGTACACATACTCGATGTGATATTTGATTAAATCAGTGTTCTGATTAAAAGGCGCATATAGCCCGCTCCTCCCCTTCATTTCAGGTCAAGATGATTTAAAGGTCATAAAAGCTTATTTGGTGGTGCTCAAAAATTAGAATATTTTTGTCACTTGAAAACCTAGTTGGTTATTATTAAATATTTCTGTAAAGATGAAAAGGATATTTCTTTTTTGGTGAAAAATAAACACTATAGGTAGTACGAAGCAAATCCTCATGAAAATTTATTTAAGAAAATACGTACTTTTGTAGAAAAAAGGAGTGCTTATTATGCCCTGGGTGCTCGTTATGCCCTTATCTCTCCTATGACACGTATGAAAACTTTATTCAACTTGAATCCTGATATTTGATGATATTATCATCTAAAATTAATGAATCTATCAATAAGAAGGGTTGGGACAGAAACACGTGATTTATTTTGAAATATAAAAATTATTCCTTGAGTGACCACTTTGTATGTTGATTCAACTAGAATATATTTTAATATATCTAGTTTTTCCTAGAAGATCACGTAGATATTTGGATAGAGCTTTGATCGATGAAAGAAATTCTCATTTCTTCAAATTGAACGCGTAAACAGGTAACTGATAAAAAAATTATGCATAGGTACAATTGTGTCTGTTATCTTTATTCTGTTGATTTTTGAACCAACTTCCTACAACTTTCATTCTAAGAAACGTTGGCCATCACTAGTAAATGATCTGCTCGTCGTTTGATTAAAGTTATCAGCTCCTTTTTGGGATTTCCCTACTTTAACGATGGGTAAAAATTCCCACCAATAAACCTTGAACGGTTATCAATGTTGTACGAAGAATTGATAATCCAATTTCTTTTCGGATTCTCCCATGGTTTGCATGAACAAAGTTTCAGAATCACGACAACACAGTTTTTAAGAATGTTAACACTTAAAAGCATTTACCTAAGTTATTGACCGTTGAGCAGTCACAACTCTTGATAGGTAAGGCGACACTTTAGTTGGAGAATTTAACAAAACATTTTAGTTGAGGCTAAGTATTCTTTAATTACAAAAAAGCTTACTTATTTTTATAAAACCAGTGTCATTAAACGTGATACTTATTTTCTTGAAATGTATTGTCTACGATGCAAATCAAGCGTCACATTTTATCAGGGTGGCTAGACAAACAGGGAATACTGCGAAAAACTTTGGAATTTTAATCCTTAACCGGAAAACCGGGAATTTTCCCGTGAAGCTTTGAAACGGTTAAAGTTTCGGTAATTCTGTTATAATTCTATAGCAATAGCGCACTATCATTTCAACTTTGAACTTCAAAAACTCTTTACTCTGATGCCGTATTTTGATGGGAAATTTCAACGTAAGAGACTTTTATTCCACAAAATTTGAGCTGAAACTGCGAAAATCATACTTTTTGGACTTATACCATTCAAATTGTAATATCTCAGTAACTGCACAACGCCTTTTAGCAGCACAGATATTGTTGATAAATAAAGCTTGTATGTGTGCAAGTTTTAAAATTTAAGGAAAGTAAAGCTATGATCATTTAGTATCCGGACACGTCATTTCGGTGATAGCTACATTACTAGAGATCGGATATGCAAAACTTTAGCAGCGTTGAGTTGGTAATGAAAAGAACTATCTTTCCTATTTTTAAGTTAACGTGTATTTGAGATATTTACGATGCAAAAAACCATGGTAAAAATAATATTGCACAAATTTGCGCATTTTGCGCCTCGAAAATTCTTCATTGTCGACTTGAAAACTCATGAACTGTTGATTTTTTCTGATTTTTTTTTGGACCAAATGGTTAAGAAGTATAAAGAGCCACTCTAGGATCAACATGAAGTTCAAACCAAGCATCAGAGTGGAACCCTTGATCCTAAATGGTAAAAATAATGGACCAATACATGACTTAAAAAAGTGTACAAAGATAAAAAAGAGATTTTATGAAAAAGTAAGAGTATTTCTTGAAATCATTGATAATTTTTTTTATATTTTTACATTAAATGTCATATTAACACCTTCATTTCCTCCATAAAAAGTTTTTCGATCAAATAAATAGTTTTTGAAATACAAACGTTTGTAACTGTCCGGATTCTGAATGATCATAGCCTTAAAATTTTAGGGTTGAACATAAAAAGCGACACCAATCAGTCAATAAATTTTCGAAAAGAGCAATATCGAAAAGAAAAAAAATAAAACAATGACTTATTTGTGTCTCATGATATTTTTTATATTTATATTTTTTTGAAATTGATTGACTAGTTGTTTAATTAAAAATATGATTTTTATATGCAAACATTCGCCAAAAATACTATTCGTAGAAATCGTGTTTTTTTGGTTCATGCCTGAAATATAGTGAATTATTATAATAATATTGAATTTAAAAATATAATTTTTTTAAAGTTTTTCAAAAAACGTCCAAGTTTATAATTACTTACGTTCTCCAAAACCTCACAGAGCTCTTACGGAAGCGTTGGTTTTCTTTGATCAGAATATTTTAAAATTAAGAAACTTGTTTTTAGATGAATGAATAAATTTTACCAGAATACAGCTTAAAATAATATCTATGTTTATAAACAATTCCTACTCAAAAGCTTCTATCCTGCAAAATATATTAGCGCCTATCAGATTGAAAATTTATTTTGTTAAAAATATGTTTTCTAAATTTTTATTCTTGCTTAACAGCTTAAATTTTCCTGTTATTTGAGAATTTTAGGGTTGGCTTACATCTCAGCACACGAAATTAATTTTTATTTGAGACTAGCTGATCCGGTGTGCTTTGCTACACCTTTCAAAAACAAATGATATTTTCGGAAATTATGCAAATTTTTATTGTTTTATTAGCTTTCTTTGTATCAGATTAAAATTTGCAAAGAATTACAGTACAAACATGATTTATACTAATTTTCTTAATCTTGATAATTTTAATTTGTTTCTTCAAGCTGAGCCCCGAAAAAGGAGGGTCTCAAATTAATTTTACGCAAACAATCTAACTTATAAAATATGGTTGTTTTTGCTTGATATGTTCTGGAGTTTATGCTAAAAACTGATAAGACAGCCCCCCTGTCCTTCCCATCATCCCCTGATGAATGGAGGTCGTGGTCTTTAATAATCATACCCATTTTTTCGAGCCCAAAAATCCTATTATATCAAATATACTTCCATTGGTTGATAAGTTTTAAAGCATTACTTTCTTCCTTTTTCCTTTTTTCCTTTCTTCCCCTCTCTACACTGTAAAGCGTAAGGGTCTATAACAATCGTAGAAACATATCTCGTAACCAAGTAGCTTTCCATGCCATATTTGTTTCCATTTATTGGCTTCGTTTGCATAAATTGAGAGCTTATGTTAACAAAATTGTATTGGGCTCACCTCCCTCTTCCTATTTACCTTCTCACTGAAAGGTGTGTCAGATAATCAAAGAACCATACCAAAATAATTTTCTATGTTAAGTTTTGTCCATTTCTTGGATTTTGCAAAAAAAAAAAGTTAAATATAAGCTTGCCTCTTCTGTTTCTATATTCCCAATTATATCCTCCTACTGAAAGGAATTGTTCCACATAGAAAAATTTCTCGTATTTAAATACCATCCCATGCCAAATTTGGTTTTTTTGCGTAGTAAATTCTTGAGTTATGTATAAACTTGAAAGAAAAAACCACCCCCCTTCCGTTCTCCCCATTGAATGAAGGGAGGAGTTCGTAATATTCATAAAACTATTATGCGTATTAAATAAAATACTTTATGAAACCAAATTTGATTACATTTGCTCGATTAATTCTCGAGTTATGCAAAAAATTTGTATGGAAGCCCCCTATCCCTCTTTATATCTTTCCGCTGATAAAAAGGTGGGGCTTCCATGCCAAATCACAAAATCACATGCCAATTTTTTTTCCATTTGCTCGATTAGCTCTCTAGTTATACTGAAGATTGTAAGGGAGACTTCCTCTTCCCGTTTTCATCCACCTCTTTGAAGGAGTGAGGGATACCAAATATTCATAGAAGCATTTCTCGTACCCAAATATCTTTTCATGCCAAATTTGGATCCATTTGCTGTTGTGGTTCTCGAGTTATGCAGTGAAAATAGTATGAAACTTCCCTCTTTCATTTCTCCCCGCTGGAAGAAGGAAGGGGTCTCAAACAATCATTAGAACATAACACGTTCCCAAATTACCGCTCATGCCAAATTTTTTTTCATTTACTTAATTATTTTTTGAGTATTGTAAAAAACTATAAGAGAGGCTCCTCCCCTCTTTATATCTCCTCACTAGAAAAAGGGGGGACTCTCAAATAATCCTAGAAATATTTTTCGTATCCAAATACCCTCCCATGCCGAATTTGGTTCCATTTGCTTTTTTAGTATTTGATTTATGTAAAAAAAAAATATTAAAGAGGCCTCCTCCCCCTTTCTATTGGAAAGAGGGAGGGGCCTCAAATAATCATTGAAATATTTTTATTGGCTTTTCTAGTTGATGCTTTTCGGTGAATTTGAAATCAAATTAAAACAATTCTTTTGACGTTTCGGCCTACTACCTTCAGCCATCCTCAGAAAACTATATTATAAACTAAAACTTGAATTAATACAAAAAATTCTTCACAATATTCCATCACAATTTCACTGCACTTTTGCACTTACGATTTGTATCGCCGCGTGCTTCCTGAACGGCTTTCTTACTTGATTAAAGTCCGGTTTTTAATCGCTTCTAGCAACTGGCGTCTATCATTCCCGGTGTCGTCGTGATGTTGTTTGTTGTCGTCGTGTTCGGTGACGTCGTTTTTGAATCCGTCGTTTTAGTTGCGAATTGTGGCGTCTCTCTTAGTTTTTTAATAATAGAGCTATATATTTTAGAAATTTCGATCGAATCTTGCTTGATGTTTACTGCTCTTCCTTTTTTGAGTTTTATGTGTAGTGTTGCAGCTGTTTTTCGTTTTCCTTCTTGGTTTACTCTTTCTAAAATATATGCTTTGTCGAAGTTAAACTTATGGTTCTGTTCTATGGCATGTTGTGTCAATCCTGTGGCTCTGGTGTTTTGTTTGAGACTCGTTTTATGATTTTTAATCCTTTTTTCCAGAGTTTGAGATGTTTGTCCACAGTATTCTTTCCCGCATTCACAAGGAATTGAATATACCACATTTGTCTGTTTTAATTTTGGAATTTGGTCTTTCGTTTTTGTGAATAAACAGGTTTTAATTTTGTTCATTGGTCTCGAGGATGCAATTATGCAATTATGCCACCAGAGCCACAGGATTGACACAACATACCATAGAACAGAACCATAAGTTTAACTTCGACAAAGCATATATTTTAGAAAGAGTAAACCAAGAAGGAAAACGAAAAACAGCTGAAAAACTACACATAAAACTCAAAAAAGGAAGAACAGTAAACATCAAGCAAGATTCGATCGAAATTTCTAAAATATATAGCTCTATTATTAAAAAACTAAGAGAGACGCCACAATTCGCAACTAAAACGACGGATTCAAAAACGACGTCACCGAACACGACGACAACAAACAACATCACGACGACACCGGGAATGATAGACGCCAGCTGCTAGAAGCGATTAAAAACCGGACTTTAATCAAGTAAGACAGCCGTTCAGGAAGCACGCGGCGATACAAATCGTAAGTGCAAAAGTGCAGTGAAATTGTGATGGAATATTGTGAAGAATTTTTTGTATTAATTCAAGTTTTTGTTTATAATATAGTTTTCTGAGGATGGCTGAAGGTAGTAGGCCGAAACGTCAAAAGAATTGTTCTAATTTGATTTCAAATTCACCGAAAAGCATCAACTAGAAAAGCCAATAAGAATCAGCGGTGATCAAAGCTCGTTAACATGAAATATTTTTCGTATCCAAATACCTTCCCATGCCAAATTTGTTCCAATATCTTGATTAGTTTTCGAGATATATGAAAAATTGTAAGGAAGACCTCCTCTCCCCTTCCTGTCACCCCATCGAGAGGAGGGTGGGGTACCAAATATTCGTAGAAACATTCCTCGTACCCAAATACCACCACATGCCAAATTTGATACCATTTACTTGATTGGTTCTCGAGTTATGTAAAAAAATGTTTTTGTTTGGAAGGCCCCTCCCCCCCTTCATGAGAGAGGGAGGGGTCTCAAACCAAAATAGGAACCATCACCGGCCTCCAATACCCCCACCTGCCAAGTTCCACGCAAATCGGTTCAATAGTTTCCAAGTCTATGGGGAACAGACAGACAGACATACAGAAACTCATTTTTATATATAGATATAGATTAACGTATTATTCGAATTTATTTGCTGGTTTATGCTTTTTGCAATTCAGTGCTAAAATGTGAACTTTTTGACACTGAAAAAAGGGAAGGAGCAGGAAGTAACTTGATTCGATTTTCTTTTTTTTTTAATATTTATTTCTGAAAAAAAAAATAGCAACTGCAGCCGTCTTTTGTAATTTTGGACAGCGTGTAATTTCAAGTTCAAATTCTTAACTCAAAACCATGAGGGGTATTCATATGGAAAAAGTTGAATAAAACTGAAAAATTACTTTTATAATTTTATGAAAAACTGTACATTATATTCTTTAAAATATAAAAAAATTTTAATCCTGTTGATAGATAAGCAGCATTTTCGTGGAACAGAAAAAAACAGTGATATTATTGAAGTGAAAGGAAACTTGATCCTTTGTAGCAGTGATATTCAAAGTGGTCGCTACCGCCCCCTGGGGAGCGTTGAGGACCTACAAGGGGCGGTAAAAGAGCACAGAACTACCAATTTTTGTTGTAATTCTATACAAATACATATGTTCAAAAATACTCCTAGAGGGGCGGGGAGCTCTAAAATAACGAGACCGGAGGACGTTGAGTTAAAAAAGTTTGAAAACCCCTGCTATACATTTTTTTTGAAAGGGACAGTTTAGTTGGAGTCAAAAGACTTGATCCTTTAGCGAGGAGCCCATATCTTTGGCAAATGAAACACACCGAAAAATATAATGTCAATTGACTATATTTGGCCATATCAATTCTCATTTCACAGCTTATTATTGTCAGAATAAGAGAATTCTAGAAGTATGCCTACAACCAAATACTGTCCCCACTCCCATAACAGTTCCATATCGATAGGAATCGCTAACAATATATATTAAAAAAAAAAAGACATACACCGTCTTAGCCGGTTTAGGCTTTACAGACTGAATAAATGACGTGGACAACTTAAGATTAACATTTAACACCCAGTACCGAGATGGGAATCGAACCCATGCCGTCAGTGAACCAGCGATTACCATCTCACCACGCTAACCACTCGACCACCGAGACGTACAAAGGCGCCTTTCCATATTTTTAGACAACATCAATTTTTGTATTTATTTTACCAGGCAGTTAGTTAATGAATAGGGGAGAGTGGGGATACTTGATCCCCTTTTCCTATTTTCACCATATCTTTTTGGAAAAATTTAGCAACTCGCCGCCTTTGGCATTTTCTGACAGCTTGTAACTTCAAGTTTCTATGATCCAAAAATTAGAACGATACTTGAACCCGTTGATGAGCTAGAAGCATTTTCGTGAGAGTTAAAAAATTGCGATTTTTCTGAAGTTAGGGGAGACTTGATCCCCTATTGAAGGAGACTTGATATTTTATTTAGGAAGCCCTAATCCTTGTTTAAAATTCAAACAAAACCCTAAGATAGAATGTTAATTGACTATTTTGGTCATGTTTGTTCTCATTTCACAATTTATAGCAGACATAAGAAGAAAATTCTATAACTTGTCTCAACGTTAAAAACATTGCATACTTAAAGGCGCTATTTTTTATAAGTAAGAGAAAATTAATTATTTTTGCTCTTTTCTTCAGACAATTGTTTGATGAATATTAGTTTTTGGATAAATATTAGTAATTTCGTAATCAGCAATCATAACGATGAATTCAGAAGAAGAATATGCCGTTTGGAAGGGGGATCAATTGTACCCAACTCTAGGGGATCAATTGTACCCATAATCAACATTTTTGAAAACTTTTTCTGAAAAAAGTTGAGAGTTTTCCATTGCTTTGAAAATATGGCATTGTGAAGTTCATTTTACGCTCGAACGATTGATACATTGGAACAAATATTTTTTTCATAATTTTCCCATGTAAGGAACATTTTAAAGTGATGAAAAAAGATCTTCAAGTTACATTTTGTGAAATTTTTCAAACAAAGTTCAATTACTCAAACAATTATTTTGTTAAAAAATTTTAAACTACAAGCATTGTTATTTTGCTTATTTTGGCACATTTTTCTAGAACACTTGATCTTTGTAAGACATTCCAGTTTCGAGATATAGCTAAGGAATCAAGTATCCCCAGGGATCAAGTATCCTCATTCTCCCCTAAGTATTCGCTTTTGGATAAATTTTACAAATGTCGTGTTAAGCAGTGATCACGATCTATTTAGAAGACATATATACATTTTTTTTAACTCTCAATCATCAATTGAACCCTTAAGGATCTTTTTGGAAAGCTTTTCCTTTTTGAGAGTTTACTATTGCTTTAAAATTATGACAATAGAAGTTCATACTATCTCAAACGGTTGTAATATTGGAATAAATATTTTCATAGAAATTTTTTCGCGAGAGAAACGTTTTAAAGAGATGAAAAACATCTTCAGGTCACATTTTGTGATATTTTTCAAACAAAGTTACTAAACTCAAAATATAAATTTGTTAATGTTTTTTTTTATCTACTAGTATAGTTTTTTATTGTTTCATTACACACTTCTTTAGAACATATGATCTTTGAAAGACTTTACGGTTTCTAGATATAGCTAAGGAATCAAGTCACCCCTGAGATCAAGTCTCTTCAAGCTCCCCTATCGGAAACAGTGATGTAAACTTTTCAGATTTTTTCTGGATCTTCCAGACTTTTTGGACTTCCATCAGATATTTTTTTAGGTTTCGAGTTATCCGAGTGCTGTTTCCAATCGAGGTTGTATTGAGAATCATGTTACGCATACATATTTCTGAACGTTCAAAATCAACCTTCAACCACTGACCATACTGACTGGACACCCGATTTCGTTGGTTGGATATTTTTTTCAGCAGTAAGCAATATGGATTCCAAAGTGCGCATCGATCGATTTGAAGAATTGCTTTCCCAGTTAGAAAGGGAAGGAAAAATGGGCATCTTCGACGATACAATCGGGCTTATCAGATACATTTTTCCTACAGGAAATATTTTTGTCAAATTTTGCAGGTTCGCAATACTGACGGTAGATGGAAAAATTAGACAGAAAATTATTGTTTTTTTGTTCTAAGTGTCATGTCGGTGTGATCAGTGCCACAACTGTGAATTGTTTTGTAGCTGAGAAATTCCTTATCTCGCAAAAACCCGCTATTCACCAAATAACCGATTTGCATGCTGAATTTCAAAGTTGTCCGTCTATCAGTTGTCTATTTAAAATCAGGTACCTTTGCTCATGCCTTGCAGTATCAACAGAACCTACTATGAGTGTGATGGCACAACTAAAAAGTTCAGCTCGACTTATTTTACTGATAGCCTGTTCGTTTGGCTTGACCTGGTCAGTGCGTGGAGAAGTGTGTACCGTTTCTTTTTAAATAAGAATAATATTTATTAGTTATATGATTTATTTAAATCTTTCTTGCCATTTACAGTGTGCAGGAGAATGTGTCCCTCTGTCACAGTGCAAAAACAATGATTTCGGTGGATTTTTCGATCTTAGGTAGTATACTTACTAAGTTTACATTATAACTTACGAAACAATATTTTTATTCAAAACTTCAGAGTTGGACTTAGCGGCGAAGAGCCATCGGATTGTGATCACTACCTACAAGTGTGCTGCGACAAAGAAGAAATCGATAAGGGTACTGAAGTTGTAGAGGTCATAAATGACGGAGAAAATTCAGGCGGCGACAAAAGCAATACGATAAGAGCCGATTTTGACGAATGTGGGAAGCGTAATACAGAAGGAATTGGATTTGGTATCGTCGGATCGCAAAATTTGGAGTCGGAATACGCAGAATTCCCATGGGTGGTGGCCATATCTGTCGAAACCTTCGATTTGTCTGGCGAAACTGAAAGGAAATATGTTTGTGGAGGATCCCTAGTGAAGCCGAACGTTGTGCTCACGGCGGCGCATTGTATTGTCAACCGCACAGCTGAAACAATCTACGTCAGAGCCGGTGAATGGGATTCTCAAACAACCAATGAGCTGTTTCCCCATCAGGTACTTTATTGAATGGTTAGCAAAACTTTCGTACCAATTCACAACCATTCTGTTTTACAGGACCGCGGAGTATCTAATGTGGTCATACATGAGCACTACAATCAAGCCTTCCAGTTCAACAATATTGCGCTGCTGTTCCTGGAATCGTCATTCCAAGCTGCTGAAAATATTCAAACGATTTGTTTGCCACCCCAAGGTACCGTTTTTTCAGACGAAAATTGTGTTGCAACCGGATGGGGAAAGGAGAACTTCAACTCCAACAACTATCAGGCCATATTGAAAAAGATAGAATTGCCAATCGTGGCACACGGAACCTGCCAGAAGGCTCTTAGGACGACGAGGCTTGGAAGTCGATTTTCCTTGCACAATTCTTTCCTATGTGCGGGTGGTAAGGCTGGTCTTGACACCTGCACTGGTGACGGAGGATCTCCTCTGGTTTGCCCTATTCCTGATCAACCGAATCGATACTATCAGGCGGGAATCGTTGCTTGGGGAGTCGGATGCGGTATGGAAGATATTCCAGGAGTTTACACCCGTAGCAGTTTGTACACTGATTGGATTAACGATAAAATTGAAACTCAAGTAACTGCTGAAGAGTTGGGATTGTACAAGTAAAGTAATTCAAACATTAATAAACTCTCGGTTCTTGGCTTATTAACTAACAGTATTTTTTTACCTACTTGTAAATAGAGATGTATTGAATATTCGGCGCCGAAAACCACCCATAAACCGTTAAGCTGAATAAGGAGTGTATTTAAAAAAAATGCAACACTTTGTTTTGTTAATAACTTTTGAATGCATGAATGACAATTGATGAAGTTTTCAACGAACCTACTTGGTAAAGTTATGTTCAAAGGTGCAAATTTTTATGTTGTTCCTTCAAGTAGTTTTTGTGATAGCGTCCATTGAAGAAGTTTTTCGACTTTAATTTTTGAGCAACACGTGCGCCATCTATAAAACATACAATTAAACACCATTTTTTTTAAATCATAGTTATTTTTTCATAACGTTTTCTTTTTCCTGAAGCTTGACCTTCGAAATAACTAATTTTTTTTAGTTGGTCGAATTTATAACGAATTTAGCCGATTGTACTCCTTCGGCACAAAAGCAACAGATTTGACTTTTTATCACTCCATCACAGTTTTTGCGTGATTGCACGATCCTAAGCGTCGATGTGATCTAGCGGATAGGCTGGCGCGAGTCTGGTTTTAGTATGCCAGGCGTATTGGGTTCGACTTCCTGTTGATTTTTCAGTACAAAATATTTAATTTTCCCATTTAAACCTAAAAATTCAAATTTACTCATGTAAACGTTACTTAAAAATTCTGCAAAAAATCATGGATGAGTTTTGGGCCAAAACGAAGCTTTTAAAACACCAGGGTTTGAGAAATTCAAAAATGACCCCAAATCGACTCGGTCTAATATACACGGATGCTGGAATACCTGTAAGTAAACTAGCCCACCTGATTGACTCGTTCTTCCAGAATACACCTGTTAAGGCACCGGAACACTTTCGGACACGAATTAGAACACGGCGGTTAACTTAAACTCAACTGAGAAAACGACACTTTATTTTCGATTCGATTTGGGGGGTTTTATTGGAGCGATCTTAATTGCACGGCGGATTGGTTTGGACTGACTCTGTACTACTATGCTTTGTTTAGAATCGCGAACGAGAGAAAAGAATATAATAAAAAACATCTCTTATTCACATGCATACAATCACATTTTGTATAAGTGTTTTAACAGAGTGTTTAAAGCTTCTGTTCGAACAGTTGAACAGAGCTTATATCCATCCGAAAGCTGGTTTAGATCACTTTCGGATGGATCAGCTTTGACGTCTGCCTAACTGTTATAAACCGTTCTCACTAACATTTAAACAATCGGACGACACCAAAACATGCCGCCCGCCTTGAAATATCGGCTATTTCAACACAATCCTAACGGTACCTACATGTTTAGTGAATACAGTTTTGTGTGAATTCTAACGGTACTCAACAAATTGATTTTGTGTTTTGTTTTGTTCACTGATTCGCACGATTAGTTTTTTTTTTCTAATTTCCAGTGCAGTGTAGTGTGGGTAGTGTTGTTTTGCTGGGAGAACGCTGAACTGGAACCACTCGCTGGGGCTTAAGGATGTTTTCGCAGTTTGAACGATCTTGGAGCTGCTGCTGGATGCTAGCTAGGTGCTGCTACGATGATTTAGACCTCAATTTGCCAAGGTAAGAAACAGATGCATTGCAAACCTCGAAGATCCGTGAAATTGCATCGGCAGTCTGAACTTTTCGTCGGTAATATTTGATAGTGGCAATGGTGTGTGACGTTGATTTTTTTTTGTTGACAGCTCTCATTTCCCTTTGCGGATGTGGAATTTCGAAACGATCGGATTCGACCGACTGGGTGACCAAATTGACTCCGAGAATGTACGCGGTTGACGCAGGATCGGATGCGCACAGGGCATCATGCAATAGGAGTGACCAGGTAAGTAACGAACCATCTTCGACAGGAATTTGTTGTTGTCACTAAGGCATATTCCTTCAAGCGTAGGTTCTGCTGCTGATTGGCAATGGTTGGATCGCTGCACCGTAGACAGCATCAGATGAACTGGCCTGTGGTGGGTCAGAAACGAGCAACGTCGCTCCGAACTAGCTGCATTGTTGCGGTTAGGTCTCTTCAGAAGCGATGCAACTGGATGTAGTTGGTGAGCACAAATTGCGCACAGGTTCGTTGGCTGGATCAAGTGGTGTGAGGTGACGAAACCAAGCTATAAGTTTGGCAGCACACAGAGGGGGCAGCAAACGGATTACCAAGGACCTGGCGTGTGAAGCTGTCGACACCCAGCTGGATTTGTTGCTCTCGAGCGCTGCACCAACAGACTGACGTGACCGGATGTGGACCTTCTACTGGCATGTGGACCTCGCACACGGACATGGGTATGCTCGTCTTGTTGCTGATCGATGGCTTCGTGGGTGTTTGGTGTTGAACCGCATTCAACCAATGGAAGGATATCTGAATACATAAGGAGAGTGCTTAATATTTTGAAAGCCGCTAAAATAAATAGACTTTCCTGGTCGCGGAGGCACAAGGCCTCCACCCACGCTCGTGAGAACGTCTGTTGATTTTTGGTAGAGTGATGACATCCTTTAACTTCTTCGGGGCTCTTTTTGGGTGAAGCAAGGTAGAACAAAACTTCTGAGGGAGGAGCATTTTCATACTTCTGAAGTTGAATCATTAAACGGCACGTTTTTCGGGCGGAATTATGCTTCAAACGATAGGACTTTTCAAAGCTATATGATTCTTCAAATACGATTGCCTTCTAGATTTGGTTAGAGTTCTTCAATAGATTTGGGGGAGAACATGCCTCATCAAGAGCACGAATCCAACGATATGCAAGGTTTCTTCAAGCAATTCAGTAAGGTACTTCAAACGATAGGGTTTTGTGCATGAAATTTTTCCTTCAATCGGTGGGGTTCTTCAGAACGTTTCATTCTTAAAACGATAGGGCAATAATTTTTCAATCGACATGAACCTTAAAACAATGCGATTATTATGAAGATAAAATTGTTCTTCAAAAGGTCAGATAGTTTCAATGATTTAATAAGGGGGGTCTGACGAGGACGTTTAAGGGGGGGGTAGGGTCTAACACTTTCAAAAAATCGATTTTTTTATTTTTTTATTTTCTTATTGTAAAACATTTCAAGAATGTTGTGTCAAATTTTCAAGTCAATTGAAGCAAAACTGTAGAACTTACAGGCCTTTATCTCCTCCTATCTAATACTGCAAGAAAGCAAAAGCAGAAACTTCAAACGCGTTTTTCTCGAAAGCACATTTTTAAAGTCCGTGGACATCGTCATTTGAAAACTACTTATCCGATTCTTTTCAAATTTGGAACATATTTTTTACATATAAATTACCAGACCCCAATGTTTTTCTTTTTTGATTTTTTTTACTTTGGGGTGATTTTAGAGGTGAAAATGGCGGATTTTTAAGTGAAAAATCGTAGTTTTTACTTCAAACAGCCACAAAAATTTCATAAAAATATTTTTAAGTTAAATAAAAACGTTGGGGTCCAGAAAAACATCTATTTAAAATATTTTGCTCTGATTTTTTGACTTCAGACGATTCTGTGCTGAGATACAGTGTCCACCGCAAATCCTGTTTTCTAAGAGGCATCCTCGAAAATGCTCCGTCACTGGCTCATTTTTCAATATTTTTCTACGAAAAAATTACTAAATGTTCTTTTAACAATGCTTTGTATAATGCAAAAAATTTGAATACATTTGTTTGAACGATAGCTCTAGAAAAAAATCGTGAAAATGGTGTTTTTTTATACCCGTTAGACCCTACCCCCCCCTTAATAGATATGCTAGGGTTCTTCAAGCGATATGGTTATTTTGAACAATACTGTGAAACTTCAAGCGATATGGGTAAAATGCGGACTTGACTTAAACCTTCGTTCCCTAGGAGCATTCATGCTCTCATGCACGACTGCTTGATGAATTTTCAAAATAGTTTGGAGTTCAATTCGATTTTGTTCGCTTACTTAAAACTGGTTTGACTTAAGGGGACATCGGTCATATTTGAAGGGAAGTGTTCGAAACCGAACTAGCATTCTGTTTAATCAAAATATCATAACGTTGTCATTCATCAAAATCTGTTTCCATGAATTCTCACAATGAATTCCTCAATTCTGACAAGGGATATCTGACGCAATCCGACTCATTTTTGGGTAGGATACTGACATAACATTCTGCTTCTTTTCTGAAAGAGGATTCTTAAATGGAGTTCGTGCTCGTAACGCGGTATGTTTCCAGCTCCTACAACCATGTGAGCTGCTTCTGCAGTTTCTTGAGGAATAATTCAAAGCTTGGGATACGTTTTGAGGAAATTCGACGACTCTACCTGACACAATCCAACCAAAAGCTGAGTTCTGAAGCGTGGGACCCTTTTTCGTTGCCTTTCTTTGATTATTCTTCAACAGATCCATATAGTATTCCGCACCAATGATGACATCGACCCGCTTTGATTCGTTGAAGAAAGGATCAGCTAGCAAAGAGGAATCTGGAATCGACATGGGCGACGGATCAACCGATGTTGTGGGTATTTGTAGCTCAAGTTTTGGCAAAACGAAGAACTGCATAGTTTCTTTGAATCCCGAGATTGTTGGCGATCGTGGACAGACTTCAGCACATATTGACTTCGTCGAAACTGACTGAGACGACCCAATACCCTGAACTGACAAAAATGCAGGCGCTTCGTTCAACTTCAGCTTTCTCGAAAACTCATTAGACATTAGGCAGTGTTGCGAACAGGAATCTAACAAAGCTCTAGCAATCTGATCGTTACCGTAACGGTCCTTAATCTTAACAAGAGCGGTAGGGAGTAGAATATTCGAAGCAGACTTAACAGGTAGTGCGACGTAGTTATGGCTTGTGCTTGGCGTTGGTGAATCGAATTGTGTGGTTGTATTTGGTGAATTGTCTGTTGCATTTTGTGTTTGAGTGTGTGTTGTCGTAACTATTGGCATGGTGTGACTTTGCTGTTGATAGGCTTGCTGTGGATAAATATGGGTGTTTTCTTGATTAGAGGGTTGTGCAATTGACTGTTGACTGAGTCTCGGATTCGACGGATATGGAACGGAGGATCGCGTAGCATGCAACATAGTGTGATGCCTTTGTTGACATAATCGGCAACTGCTACGAGTGCAGTTCGTCGCAAAATGTCCAGGCTGTAGACAATTTCGACAGACTCGACTTCGATTGGCGGCTTCAACACGTTCTGATATCTTCAATCGAAGGAATCTCTGGCAGTGAAACGGTGAGTGCCATGCTTCGGTACAGAACGGGCATCGTGAATCCGATCGGATGGTTGTATGGCAAACTGTTGATCTTGTCTGACGTCCTTCGGATGGTGGATTTCTTGCAGAGGTGATTGATTGAAGAACTGAGCAGTGACCTTGCAAGAACAGTAGCAGCTCTTCGTACGTTGGGACCTCCTTAGACCCGTAATGCGTCTCCCACTGACGTAATGTTGCCGAATCTAGTCTAGCGCACAACATGTAGACTAGTATTGTACTCCAAGACTCCGTTGGCTCACCGATTTTCTGCAACATCATCAAATTCTTTTCAAACTCGCTGATTAGAAAGTTCAGACCGTCGTAGTTCTCCTTTTTTAGCGGTTCGAGGGCGAAGAGAGCGTCGAGATGAGCCTTGACAATAAGCTTTTTGTTTTCGTAGCGGACTTCCAACATTTTCCAGGCGACGTCGTAGTTTGCCTCTGACAGCTCGATGTTATTTATTTCCTTCAGTGCATCACCTTGCAGAGAGGAACGGAGGTAAGTGAATTTGTCCATTTTCGTCAGATGCTCGTTGTCGTGAATGAGACTACGAAAAGAATCTCTAAATGTAACCCATTCTCTGATTGTTCCACTGAAGGACGGCAAACGAATCTCTGGCAGCTTCACTCTGGACGTATTCCCTGACGCAGACTGACTCTGGCTGTTGCTGGTTGTGTTTACCCCTAAGGCATCCTTATCGCCTTGAAGTCTAAGGAGGTCACCTCGAATTGCAAAGTATCGGTCATCAAACTGCTGCAGAATTTTATCGTTCTCTTCTTCGCGCTGTTTTGCAATCTCCCCTTTGACTTCGCTGTCAGCATCTTTCTGCTCTTTCTCGGCCGCTTCGTCCAGCAACATTTCAATCTTGTTCCGTACTTCGAAAAATTCACTGTACACAGTATCAATCACTTGCAACCTTGAGCTTAACTGGCACCGATCACTATCGATCTGATAGGTTTGGATGAATCTATCAGTACCATCAAAAATCACATATAACTGCCGCTCACGTTTTTGCAAAGCCTTCAGCGTACTTCTCGACATTGCAACACTTTTTGTAATCTGACACAGGCTTCAAAATTTCGACGAATTCAGACTTGTACCACCAGACAAGCTCTTAAACTGACACGTTGTTTCTGACACAGGCTTAATATCTGAAAATGTTTCAGACGATTTGAATTCAGACTCGATTTCTGACAAGATTTCTTCTGACTTAATTTCCGACAAGATTTCTGACAATATTCAGACAAGAATTCTGATGCTGGATGGTTTTAAGACTCAGATTCAATTTTGATAAGTTTCAGAAAAGTTTTCCGACAATATTTTCTTAAGAATTCCGACACAAACTGATTCAGACTTAATTCTGACAAGTTTTGTAAGATTAACGACAATATTCACTTAAGAATTCCGACACAAACTAATTCAGACTTAATTCTGACAAGTTTCCTGACTCAGACTTAGACTCAATTTCCAATTCTGACACAATCTCAAAATCTAAAAACAAACTTGCAATTTTCCGACAAATTCCAACACCTTGGACCCAATCCGTCCAATTCTGAATAATTCTAACCAAAGTATCTGACTTGCACCTTCTGTGCTACTGACTTGCACCTTAATGTGCTTCTGACATGCACCTTATGTGCTTCTGACTTAGGGTATTTGCACTTAATGTTGATCAACTCAACGTTCCAAAGATCGCGACGCGAATTACCGAGACTAGCAACCCAATATTGACAGCAGCGAGTGGGCACAACCAGTGAAAATTGCAAAGTAAAAATGCCAATAGAATACCAAGACCAAATTATAGTTACGGACAGGGCACACACTTCATGCAACTAAAAGATTCAATTCACAATCAATTCTTTATTAAAAGCACTCTCTTTGGCCGCATGCACCAAGCCAGCAATACTTCCTGATACAACCTTCAAAAAACTGCTCCTTCAGCCGTTGCGTGTTGTTTGCTGCTTGTGGACTCAGCTGATCTCTGTTGCGTTGAATTCTGATTGGTGATGTGAGTTGTCCTGGCTTCAAAGCTGACCAATAATCCAGCTGGTGTCCTTGCTTCAGGTATCCGAGTTCACTTAATGTTCTGATTTTCGCAATGGCTGACACTGTCCACTGATGCACTTAATTGCATCCAAGCCAAGCGTAGTTAGCGTCCCGATAGATGCACTTTTATTGTGATACAACAATCACTTTTGTCCAGCACTGCGATGGCGATTTTGCGAGCACAAAATGGTTCACACTTTGGTGCTCGGCCGATCGGCGGTCTTCACTTAAAGTCCAATTTATGTTCCGGGACCACTTTCCGGACGGATATCCGGCTCGAAGGACCAAATGTTAAGGCACCGGAACACTTTCGGACACGAATTAGAACACGGCGGTTAACTTAAACTCAACTGAGAAAACGACACTTTATTTTCGATTCGATTTGGGGGGTTTTATTGGAGCGATCTTAATTGCACGGCGGATTGGTTTGGACTGACTCTGTACTACTATGCTTTGTTTAGAATCGCGAACGAGAGAAAAGAATATAATAAAAAACCTCTCTTATTCACATGCATACAATCACATTTTGTATAAGTGTTTTAACAGAGTGTTTAAAGCTTCTGTTCGAACAGTTGAACAGAGCTTATATCCATCCGAAAGCTGGTTTAGATCACTTTCGGATGGATCAGCTTTGACGTCTGCCTAACTGTTATAAACCGTTCTCACTAACATTTAAACAATCGGACGACACCAAAACAACACCTATGTACATACAGTGAGCGAAATAAGAATAGCACCACTATGTGTTTTGCTTGTTAAAATATGAATGATTGAAAATTACGAAAATTTTCTTCCACAGTTTGTTCTGAATTGCTTAACGGATAAATCAAGCATAAGTTTACTTTTTTAGAACGTAGCAATTGGCGTTGAGGACCAAAAATGTGAAAAAAGGGTGCGAAATAAGAATAGCACCACTTGAGTTTTTCAACAAAAACAAGATTTTTTTTTTTAAATTTACTGTGTAAAAGTGAATAATAATGCTTCTACGAATTTTTCGAATAAATAACTGCATTTTAAGGAGTTTACCAGAATTTCCAAAGGTTTTTAAAAGTTTAAAAGAGGGTTTTAAGAGATGATCCTTGAGCGTTAAGGAATTCGATATTTGAGCTGTAATTCTTTACCAAACTACTTACTTTCTTCAATGAAATGACGTGAAATGATGAAACAAAAAATTGGGGATTAATTTTCAATCAGAAAAAATAGGTTGGAAATCAAAGACTTTGATTTTGCTTAGTAAACCACACTTTTTCCAGTTTCAAGTCGTAGATAGCAGCACTATCATGCAGTTAAAACCAAATTTAGTCTCAATATTGATTTTCCAGGTTTATTTAGGCCCATATTCATCATTTTAGCCGCTTACAAAGTGTTGTCCCGAATCCAACTCCGCCGCCTCACGCCACAAGCAAACAGATTCGTGGGAAGTCATCAGGCCGGCTTCATGGAGGGACGGTCTACGACGGACCAGATATTCACATTACGACAAATCCTCCAAAAATGCCGTGAACACCAAGTCCCTACGCATCATCTATTCATCGACTTCAAAGCCGCATACGATACGATCGACCGTAACGAGCTATGGAAAATCATGGACGAGAACGGCTTTCCCAGGAAGCTAATCAGACTGATCAAGGCGACGATGGATGGAACGCAGTGCTGTGTGCGGATTTCGGGTGAATTGTCGAGTTCATTCGAATCGCGCAGGGGGCTTCGACAAGGTGATGGTCTATCCTGCATGATGTTCAACGTGGCGCTAGAAGGTGTTATTCGACGAGCGGTGGGCGAAATGCGGGGCACGATTTTCAACAGATCCAGTCAACTTATCTGCTTTGTCGATGACATTGATATAGTCGGCAGATCATCTGCGGCGGTGGAGGAGATCTACCGCAAACTGAAACGCGAAGCAGGAAGGATTGGGTTGATGATTAATACGTCCAAGACGAAGTACATGCTGGCCTGCGGATCCGAGACCGACCGAACCCGCCTGTCCAGTAATAACAAGGTCATGATCGACGGTGACGAGCTGGAGATAGTCGAAGACTTTGTCTATCTCGGCTCACTGGTGACCGCAGACAATGACACCAGCCGTGAGATCCGGAGGCGAATTATCAGCGGAAGTCGTGCCTACTATGGACTCCACAAGCAACTGCGGTCGAGAAGACTTTGCCCTCGCACGAAGTGTAACCTGTATATGACGCTTATTAGACCGGTTGTTCTCTACGGGCACGAGACATGGATATTGCTCGAGGAGGACCTGCGTACACTCGGAGTATTCGAGCGACGAGTGTTAAGAACCATCTTTGGCGGCGTACAGGAGAACGGAGTGTGGAGGCGAAGGATGAACCACGAGCTCGCGCGACTCTACGGCGAACCCAGTATCCAGAAGGTGGTGAAAGCTGGCCGGATACGCTGGGCTGGACATGTTGCGAGAATGCCGGACGACTGTCCTGCAAAACAGGTGTTCGCTACGAATCCCGTAGGAACAAGACGAGCGGGGGCGCAACGAGCGAGGTGGTTAGACCAAGTGGAGCGTGATCTGGCGAACGTGGGGTGCCCGAGAAATTGGAGAACGGTTGCTATGAACCGAGTGAATTTTAGGAATTATGTTCGTCAAGTTATGTCGTGAGACGGAATACTATGTAAATAAATAAAATAAATTCATCATTTTGAGGTATTTTCGCATCACAGTTTTGTGGAAGTTCACACACCAAGAATACTGCTAGCCGTCTGGTCCATCATGTTCCATCACAAAGTATAACTTTATTTTGATTATCGGTCTAAAAAAATCACTTTTAGTGACCTTTATGCAATTCTTTTTTTTTTTTGGATTTAGTGATCTTAGAATTTCCAAAGCGTTCACACGGTACATGTATTTATTTCTTGACCAAAATCATCGATCACACCTTAATTAATCCCGGATATTCGAAAATGGGCATGAATTTGGTTAAATGGCAAGAGAGTGCTGCCATCTATGACTTAAAACTAGAGAAATAGTGTTTGACTATTAAAAAATATTAGTATTTTGTGAATTCCAACCTGCTTTTTGGATTTCAACTGAGCTTCATATTTATGTTTCATCATTTTGCATCATACTTATGAATGTTAATGAAGAAATAATGCAGTTTTATAAAGTTTTATAGCTCAAATATCAAATTCCTTAACGCAAGAGGAGCATCTCCAAAAACCCCCTTTTAATACCTTTGAAAACCTTTGGAATTCTGGTAAACTCCTTAAAATGCATTTATTTATTCAAATAATTCGTAGAAGTATTATTATTCACTTTTACACAGTAATTTTTTAAAAACAATCTTGTTTTTGTTGAAAAACTCAAGTGGTGCTATTCTTATTTCGCACCCTTTTTTCACATTTTTGGTCCTCAACGCCAATAGCTACGTCCAAAAAAAGTAAACTTATGCTTGATTTATCCGTTAAGCAATTCAGAACAAACCGTGGAAGAAAATTTTCGTAATTTTCAATCATTCATATTTTAACAAGCAAAACACATAGTGGTGCTATTCTTATTTCGCTCACTGTATACCACGATTTGTACACCGTATTTGGTTTATTTTACCGGTGGGCTGTTTTCTACCTTGTAAAAATGAAATCAGGCCTGTTTATTAGTCAACTAGAGGAAACAGTCAGAAAAATTAATTTTTTATCACTTTCTCTATTGATATTTTCGGATTGGGCTTGAAAAAAAAAACCTTTCACATTCCTTAACTTCAAGGAATCAATCATCTTCACTTTTATTCAAATTTAGCTCACTATTGGATCCTCTAGGACTTCTTGAACGATTGTCTGTGTGAACTTTGGCCGAATAGTTGATTTCTAGCTGTTTTCGGTTCTCCCACTAGGACTTTCCTAGATTTTTTTCGATCCTGCCCAAAAAATGTTGTCAATGAACTTCAGTACAGGACGATATCTCAAAAACCACATGACAGATTGTCACCTTATTTTTTATGCGTACACATTACACTACTAGGTAGCTTCACTGAAAATTTCATAAACCCCCATCCATACAATCAAAAGTTTTTTACAAAACAAAAGCTATATTTTTTTTCGAATACACTCCTTATTTGGCTCACTCAATAGTTGAGCTATAAGTATTCGGCCGAATAGGCCGTATATTTGTTTCTGAAATTTATACAATAACAGAATTTTCAATTTTTTCAAATAATGTTGGATAACACAAGGGGTAAGCATTTTTGTTGCAAATTTTTTAATAGCGATTTTTGAGCGATCCTGAATTTATTTGTCATATTTTGTCTATCACCTCTAGTTTTGGTGATATGACGTGTTTAAATTTAAATAGACCAATTTTGAGTAAACTCCATCTTCAAAACTAGTGAACAGACAAACTTACATGCAAAACACAAACTGATTCTGAATCTATTGATTACCCTCAAGTCAATCAAGAATTAAGATCTCGTCTGAATATACTGACCAGTCTGACCATACTGACTGGACACTCGGTTTCGTTTGTAGGATAATTTTTACCACAGTCCGCAATATCGATTCCAGAGTGCGCATCGATCGATTTGGAGAAATGTTATCTCAGTTAGAAATTGCCAACCAACTTTCGATAAAATTAGTCAATTTCGACGATAAAATTGGGCTGAACAGGTACATTTTTCCTACTGGGCATTTGAATCGGCAAAATGGTAGATTCGCCACCTATCGGCGGTATTGCGAACCTGCTCAATTTGACGAAAAAAATTAGCCAGAAAATGATCGAATTTTTGTTCTAAGTGACCTGTCAGTATGATCAGTGATTTTAGTTTCAGTAATACAGCGCTTTCAACAAATTTAATTTAATAAGTTCAAGGAATTTGAAGAAAAATAACATCATAACATTCCTCACATCATTCGAGAGACAGTCTTCGAATGTTATGTATAGGATATTTGAATTCATGTAACAGCTTGGTCGAAGACTGCGAAACTGATGCTTGATTTATAATATGATTATGAAATTCAAAATATTCCATTTGATTGAAATCTTCATCAAAAATTTAACATTTTGTAATTCCCGTATTTTTTAAGAGTAAGGAAAAATTGACCAAAAATTAAGTGATATAACTTTTTCCTCCACGTAGAAAAATATATTTTAGAAACAATAAGATTTCGACCAAAAATAATAAAATGTTTGGTTGGGAAAAGGCACAAATATATTTTTGGTAACCCTGATTAAAAATATCGATTTGATTTAAACTTATCGTTTGATTGGAAATAAAAATTCACCCTTTTTAAAAATGAATCAAAATTTCTATCGATATAAATATTTTTTTGGGTAAAACGAATAAAATTTTCTGGAATCAAGAGAATGAAAACTGAATCAAAATAACAACAGTTCCAGGGTTTGAAACAGTATTATTTTAAATTAAAACGAAAAGCAGATGAATTTGGTTTCAAATTTATTTTGAATAGTAAGGATTTTCATAAAAGTTTATTGAAACAACCACCTAAAATAACATTTTGTAATTTTATTTATTTCGGTTTTCACTTATTCTTCCGATGGGCATCCACTCTGGAGTTTTGTCTGCTTCGACTTCCATGAAAGATGGGAGGGAAATGCAATAAACCCATTTCTTAGAGTTCGCCTGCCGTTCATTTTCCTGAAAACAAATTGTTATAAAAATTACAAATCTACAATAAATCTCAAATCTCTTGAACATCTCACCTTAATCGAAGTATAAGGATCCATCAGGAATGAATCCAACGCTCCTTTGGGAACTCCGGACCAGACCCCCAGCGCAAAGAACTCCAGCTCCGTTCCTCTTTCAATTTTCAAAGAAAATTTTTCCACGCACTTCTTTTTTCTTTTTTTACTTATCATTTAAAAGTTACACCGTCATTTAAAACAATTCTTTTTCGTTTTAAAACAAACCAGATTTCAAATAAAAGTAATAAAAAATGTGTGTGTACGAATAACAATATTTTTCGTTTATTTGAATTCAGCTTTTTTGTGAAAAGTATCGAAAAATCTGAATTGATAGTATAAAATTAAACAACCATACGTTTTGTTGAAACCAATACCCGTTCTTTTTCTGCGTGTCAGAAGTCATTATTACTCACAGTCTTGAAGAAAGTTGTTCATTGAATTCAAACCTTAGTAATTTGTAATTTGTTATTTTTGTAACATGAAATTTATTAATTTTAACGCAGCCTATCGGTTACAACTAACTATTAGGGTAGAGGCACACTCTCCAACGGACAGGGCTGCCATGAGCCAGGATTTGTCTGTAAAATAAGATTTTTTAAAGATCATCCGGACATTTTTCACAAATTACTTTGCACAAATTTACACAGAACCCGCACATATTTTAAGAACATCAACATTTTCGAAAGAACTATATGTTTTTCTACATAATGACACTAAACAGTAAAAGATTGGAGAAGAGGCAAAATCACACATGCGTTTTGTCAACATTTGTATTCTTATTCATGTAGGAAACGCCACGTTGATGCGTGAAATGCGCATTACTGGTTCAGCTCGCCTATTAGATTTTTTTTACGAGCGATTAAAGATTTTGCAAAAAAGTTTTTTTTCTCGGAAATTGACGGAAAATCATCTAAACGCAAGTTTTTGGGTTCAAATTTTTGGGAGTTGACGTACCTCCAGTAATTCAACTAAAATTGGACTTTTCGACAATATTCTATCAAACTGTAGTATGTCAAAAACGACGAAACACATTTTGTTGAATATTGACTGAGAAATTATAAAAATGAAACAAACATGAGTCAAGTTTTAAAACTTATATGGGAGGAATCAGAATATTAGCGGGTTCGATTTTGTAGAATTTTGAACGAATTTATGTACAAAAAATCTACCAACTTCGATTTTTTAATGAAACTTGTATTGAGATCCAAACCAGAGACTCATGAATTCTGGTTAGTAGTTAGAGTAGTTATTGAATCCCATTCTGAGAATCTCTGAAAACTGGAGAAGCTTTAGATTTAGTATTCAAGGATATCTGAGTGACCATTATGTAGAGCAAAGCGTTTGGTCGTATGTGAGATATTGCAGTTTGAATGAAAGAAGTTCAAAAAGTCTAATTTTCATAGAATGTATGTATCACATGTTTCAAATAGTTAAGAAAATGTTTAATAACATCAGATAAAAGAATAAAAAATATTCAAATCTTAAAATATAAAATTTTGAAGAAACAATATCATTGGAGTTGAATTTCAGAAATGTGTAAAGTGTGAGATATTCTTGCGTGCACCCCAACCAAGGTTGCCGAAATAAAAAAAAAATCCGTAATTTCACAGAATTTTCAACAAATTTTCATCACAGAATCTGTGTCACAGAGCACAGAGTTTTGTAATTTTCACAGATTTCACAGAATTTTTAAATTTTGGATGGATTTCCGAGATTGTAAGTTTTTGGACAATATAAAATTATGATGTCTTACTTTAAATTAGACAAGTATGATAAAATTGGTAATGGTAATTGATTTTGCCCAACTAAAATATGAAAAAGACCCAATTCATCATGAATTTTCTTTGAAATTCAAGGAAATAGCAACACAGAAATCCACTACAGAATTTTTGGGTAGAATCACAGAAAATCAGAATTATTTTCCTCAAAAGCAGAGAATTTTTTTCGGCAACCATGACCCCAACTTCTGTTAAATTCTGTTAAAAAAAATTATGCACGGTACAGTTAGTACATAATTTGTAAAACACTAACTAATAAAGTCATCAATTCTTTGTTCATTTAAATCATGCATTATAAGCAGTGCTGAATACATTCAAGTAATTTATTAATATAAATAGACTTTTTGCACTTATCTCCCAGCGCATTAAGTTCCTAGCTTAAATGAGGTCAAAATAGTCAAAATTACTTTCAAATCAATTATGTTCATTCTCTATGAGTCTAACTGTGGTAAGCAAAAAATAGTAAAAATGAGCCGGTCTAATTCCAATTATTATAAAACGGTTTCCTATTCTTGTCGCAAAATTACGACGAATTATGGGGGCATAGCGAATCGATTTCAATCGAAAATTGACAAATTTATACAAATCAGATTAGTTTGAAATCATTTTTCTAATTTTATTTCAACATTTTTCTCTTGGATTTTATTATTATGATCGTTACATGCATTGACAGGAAGCGTTAAAGCAAAGAAACACGTTGGGAGGAACACTTAATTCGTCTTTCAATATGGCGGAGTGCTTACTTAATGATCCCGCGCCGATCCACCGGTGCATAGGGCCGTGGTAAAAGACCTCCACTGTTGACGATCCGGAGCCAGCGTCTAAATTGGCGGAGTGCGCCAATAATTAATTTCACTTCGCGATTTCAAAATCAAATATCTCAAAAAATAGTTTGAAAAGTGACAAATTTGTGATAGAAAATAAATTCGCAGACGTAAGTTTATCATGCGAAGTAGCCAATTAAAGTGGAAAGTGATTTTTCGGCTCTAAAACATTCATTCATGAATTAAGACGAATCAGAGGGATACAACGGAGGTGGGTACACCTACCCTAGTTCAGGTTAAGGGAACCACTTGTGTAACAAAACGCGTGGAGTTATAATAAATATTTTGATATCTAAAATCTAATATTCGCGTTATGAATATCTGTTCAAAGTAGTCTTGGAGGTAGTTAGCAAACTGGTTTGTCTTTTCACATAAACGCAAGTTGTTCAAACAGGAGGCGCTATACACCGATTTACTCTTCATTGAGTTTGTGGTATGTTGAGGGATGACGAAGCATTTAGATCGATCGTTCCTTCCTCACTGGAAGTGAGAAAGGAGATACTCAGGTAGCTTTTGGTCGTAACCCTGACGCATGAAACAACATATACGCCTTCGATAGTTCTTCAGAAGATCGCAGCCTAGTATGAGTCTTCTGGTGTTCTCTGTAAGTCCCTCTTCGTTTATGATTGAAGACAAATATTGGCGCAGATTTGAAACACCTTAGCAGCTGGTCCTTAAAGGCTGCTGAGAGACCTGGAAAGTAAACTGTATCGCAGTATGAAAAGATGGGTAAAATAAGAGAGTTTCAAACGAATTGGAACAGTGAAAACGGATTGGATTCTACGCAAAGTTCTGAGAGGGAGTAAAACTTTTGATGAAATACTGTTGACGCGGTCGGTCCAATTCATGTTGTGATCTATTGTAAGCCCTAAGTTTTTCATTTTTTTTTCATCAGAGGAATGGTTTGATTACAGAAAATAATGTCAATACTAGGCTGATGTCTCATTAGAACAGCGTAGGGCTAGGTGGGGTAATTATGAACAAAATTTCTTCATTTGGCACACTCACAGTCACCATATGTTTATTTCTTATCATAAATTCTGAAAAGCTGCCAACAATGAATGTTTCCGTGCTCTTCATCATTCTGTAGAACAACTTTTTTTTTTGGTCGTAACTCACGTCCTTGAGACGTCTGTTCATAATTACCCCGTCTGTTCATATTTACCCTCCTGTCTAGGGGGTAATTATGAACACGGATTACGGACTTGGTATAAAATTTTTGAAAAGTAACAGAATTTATACGTTACATTTACCTATAGTAAGCAGTGTATGGTGATTTTTTACTTCAAAAATTATGTTCATAATTACCCCAAAACCTGTTCAAAATTAACCCGATCGCTGTTCATATTTACCCCGAGACTTGTCCAATATGATTTATATGGTGTCAGAAAATCTCAATTCAACACCAAATAATGAAAATAATTATCAGTAAAAAGAGACACGAAAGCCACAACCGTGGTAAAATGTCTATAATAAAATGTCTATAATAAACACAATGGAGGCCCCCGAGCCCTTCGTCACAGTCGCGCAGATTCCAGCCAGCGACAACAGCCGTCCCGGCCCTGTGTTCGAAGAAGGCAACGGGGCTCTCCAGCCTGTGCAATCAGGCAAGTACCCATTTATATCTTTCGCTGCGTTCAGTGACCCGTCCTCGTCTTGCAGAAGCCCTCCTGTCTTTCATCAGAAAACGTCGCAACACATTTTTGAGCCATCCATGAACATTCTCCGCCTGTATTACCAGAACGTGCGTGGTTTGAAATCTAAAATTTCTGAATGCTTTATTGCCGCATCTGAACTATGCTACGAAATCTACACATTCACCGAAACCTGGCTTGATTCTTCAATACCTTCTAGTCAACTATTCGGTTCTGAGTTTAATGTTTTTCGCTGCGACAGAAATAGTGCCAATAGCCGTCGTAGTCGAGGTGGCGGGGTCCTCATAGCGGTTTCAAGCAAGCTTAGTTCATCAATCGTTACATTTAACGACGATAGCATAGAAAACTTGTGGGTGAAGGTGTCCAATGGAAGTAACTCATTCTTGATTGGATCAGCATATATACCACCGGAAAAAAGTCAGGATAGCTCAATTATCGAGTTACATGTTGATGCGTTATCAGAAGCTAGACTACAACACCCTTCAAGTAGTATTATTTTTCTTGGTGACTTCAATCAGCCGCAATTGTTGTGGATTCCTGGACCAAGTAACAGCATGGTGTTGGATTCTTCCTCATTATTGAACACTGCTAGTGCTCAACTCTTGGACGGAACAACATTGAATGGAATGAATCAACGAAACGGGATACGTAACTTCCAAAATCGAACGTTGGATTTGGTTTTTTCGGATGAATCTATTATGATCAGCTCCATAATCGAGGCCAGCGATGTCGTCGTCCCAATAGACATGTATCATTAGACTGAGTCGATTTGGGGTCATTTTGGAATTTATCAAACCCTGGGGTCTTAAAAGCTTCGTCTTGGTCCAAAACTGATCCATGATTTTTTGCAAAATTTTTAAGTATCGTTTACATGAGTAAATTTGAACTTTTAGGTTTGTATGGGAAAATTGAATAATTTGTACTGAAAAATCGTCATCATTTTTGTTTCGTCTGTGCAACCGAGCCAGGTTATGGTTTTTGTGCCAATTTATAAAATTCCCAAAGGAAATTTTCCGCTGAACAACTTTGTCGAAGACCGTAACTTCGTATCTTATTAGAAAAAAAAGTTATTAGCTGTTTAACAGGGGTATATCTTTTCGCACTGATAAACAATAAATTCAATTGACACCCCTGCAGGGTGCCTAGCGAGGTATTGCGTGACTATTTTCCATGCAACACTTCGCGAGGCTCAAGCAGTGATGTCAATTGAATTTACTGTTTATCAATGCGAAAAGACATACCCCTGTTAAACAGTTAATAACTTTTTTTTCCTAATAGAATACGAAGTTACGGGCTTCGACAAAGTTGTTCAGCGGAAAATTTCCTTTGGGAATTTTATAAATTGGCACAAAAACCATCATCTGGCTCGGTTCCACAGACGAAACAAAAATGATGTTGATTTTTCAGTACAAAATATTCAATTTTCCCATACAAACTTAAAAGTTCAAATTTACTCATGTAAACGTTACTTAAAAATTTTGCAAAAAATCATGGATGAGTTTTGGACCAAGACGAAGCTTTTAAGACCCCAGGGTTTGAGAAATTCCAAAATGACCCCAAATCGACTCAGTCTAATGTATCATCCTCCTTTACAATTTGAAATTTCGTTCCCGAATCCCATTGAGTTTGTAGAGGTTTTCGATACATCTGCTCGTGACTTTAGTCGTGCGGATTTCGATACAATCAACCGTGTTCTCTCTGAATATGATTGGTCTAATTTCCATAGCTGTACTGATGTTGATATGGCTGTTAGTACTTTTTGCGCAATTTTGGATGATGTTTTTGACCAATCCGTACCCCTGGTGCGGCCTTCTCTTCGACCTCCTTGGACTAATGCTCACCTGAAGCGTTTGAAACAGACACGTTCGAAATTGCTGCGGAAGTTTTGTAATTCCAGGTGCCTATTTACAAAAATCAAACTAAATGATGCTACAAAACGATATAGGATATACAATCGACTTTTCTATCGCCTTTATGTAAATCGCACTCAGAGTAAACTCCGGCGTAATCCAAAACAGTTCTGGAAATTTGTGAACTCCAAACGGAAAGAATCCGGTCTTCCTGCGATACTCCAATTAAATAGTAGATTTGCTACGTCACCTGCTGAAAAATGCAACCTTTTTGCAACGCACTTCTCCAGTATCTTTTCAGTCGAATCGCCAACTGCCGATCAGCTAAACGCTGCCGTCACGCGATTACCCATTGATGTTCTGGATCTGGACGTTTTTGCTATTAGTGAGGAAATGGTCTCAGAGGCTATCATTAATTTGAAGTATTCCACTTCATTCGGACAAGATGGAATACCAGCGTGCGTATTGAAAAAATGTCGCATTTCACTGATAAAACCTCTTACCCACATCTTTAATCAGTCCCTGGTACAACAGAAATTCCCTTCCATCTGGAAAAAATCTCATATGAGTCCAGTCCACAAAAAAGGCGACAAACAAGATGTTCTTAATTACAGAGGTGTCACATCGCTAGCTGCATGCTCAAAGGTATTGGAGAGGATCGTCAACGATGTTATGTTCTCAGCTTGTCGGAACTGGATCTCTGAGAATCAGCATGGATTTTTCCCTAAACGATCGGTAACTTCAAATCTAACAGTTTTCACATCCTTCTGTATATCGAAAATGGATGGCGGCAAACAAATCGATGCTATTTACACAGATATATCAGCTGCATTCGATTCAGTGAATCATGAAATCCTCCTGAAAAAATTGCAACGCTTAGGATTTTCCGAAAGACTGTGTGCATGGATAAAAAGTTACCTAACGAATCGCCGATTAGCTGTTAAAATTGGTTCTGCTGAATCTTTTGATTTCATTCCAAACTCTGGCGTACCACAAGGCAGCAATCTGGGTCCATTACTGTTTACGCTGTTCTGTAATGATATAAATTTGCTACTCATGGGATGTGGCGTTCTCCAGTATGCAGACGATCTAAAAATATATTTAGTTATAAACAGTCTAGCTGATTGTTACGCGTTACAACGCTTCCTGGACATAGTAGTGAGCTGGTGTGCCTGTAATTTATTGGTTTTGAGCGTTTCGAAGTGCTGTATTATAACATTTGGACGCAGGAAACATCCGTTCTTGTATAATTACAATATACTGGGTGAGCAGTTGCATCGTGTGGAGGAAATAAAGGATCTTGGCGTCTTATTGGACAGTCGTATGACTTTTAAACGTCATTACTCTGTGGTACTTGAAAAGGCAAACCGCATGCTGGGATTCATCATACGTTTGAGTAAAGAATTCACCGATCCGATCTGCTTGCGAGCTCTGTATTGCTGCCTGGTTCGATCTATACTGGAATCGGCGAACCTGGTATGGTGGCCTTTCGAAACTGCTTGGATTACGCGTTTTGAGGCCATTCAACGACGATTTGTGCGTTATGCTCTTCGTGAGCTACCCTGGGAGAATCCTTTAAACCTGCCACCTTATGCTCATCGTTGTGCCCTGCTTGGTCTCCAGACGCTATCGAATCGTCATTCCATCGGCCAATCTCTATTCGTGGCAAAGATTTTACGGAACGAAATCGATTGCGCATGGCTGCTTTCCCGATGTAACATCTATGCACCAGAACGAACTCTTCGCAATCGAAATTGGCTCTCTCTGGAATCAAGAAGTACACGCTATGGCAGCAACGACCCTCTACGTTCCGCTATAACATGCTTTTTACGTCATTTTACACACTTTGACTTTAATGTATCCGTTTCAATTTTTAGACGTCGGATTGAATCTGATTTAAGCGTACAATTACGAAACTAAGAATGCCTATAATGTTATGTACAAATAGTATTAAGTAGATCATTAAGACACCTATGTCAGATGATATTATTTTCAATAAACAACAATAAATAAATAAATAAAAAAAAATTATCAGTAATAAGAAAATGGGTTGTTTTATAAAAACTCGATTCAATTCATGTATAAAACTTATAAAATAAACAAATTTAATCCAAATTTAGAGGTAAAGCAACACAAAAAATAACTATTTAGTGTTTTTTTGTATTGATTTTTTCTATCTTTTGTTTCGGTAGTTTAATTTTATGTTGCATCTTTTACGTTTTGATTGGTTTCTTTTTCTTTCTTTTCTTTATGTCGTTGCTGATCATTTTTATTTGATAGGACCTCTCCATACGTGTGAAATTTTAGGCGAGTTTGGCTACTCGATAGTTTTTACATCCGTTTTAAATGTCCTGCGCAGCAAACTTCAAGTTTTCACCTGAATTTCGTGGGATAGGCTTTTCACGTACGTGTGAGATATAATGAAATTGAAACCTACAGAAAATTCCATTTTTTTCAAAAGACACCCATTAAAATCTTCTTGAAACAGTGAACAATCATTTTTTGCAAGGCTTGTCAGTTCTATATGATCGACTATTTTAAAAAATATACTAATTAAGTTTTTTTATCACCTGTACGAAATTTCACATTAATAGCTCTATTTTCTAAAAAAAAATTATTACTGCAGAAGTTTTCCTCTGCAAACTGAAAAAAAAAAATCTTCAACCAAAATATTTTCATTTGGTACTTAATTTTAGAAAATGTTTTCGAACAAATAATGATTGAAAAAAGTAAGTTAGTATAAAAATAAGACTGCAAGAAAATAGATTTTGGATCCTTGTTATCCGAATGTATCTCAAAAAAAATTATTCTTTGCTGTAATTCTAAAGCTCTAAATAGCAGCACGTTGTCCAAATACACAGGATAATTTATCTTTTTGATCTTTGTTTTGTGGACTTATTTACCTATCAAATTTATCATGGTTTTTTCATATATTTTACTGTTGACCACTACCACAACCACAGAAAACTATTCCTGGGATATACACTGCCGGCCAAAAGTTTGGGATCACCCGCTAAAACATGCAAATTTTGATCGTTTATATCTCAGCCGTCTCAGGATATATTGCAAATCTTCTGGTCTCATTTGGAAGATAATGAGCAATAGCTATTTCGGAGGTATTTTGCCCATAAATAATGCACCTAAAACTTAACCTAAAGTTAGAACATTTTCAAAAAATCGCACTAAATATTCAAAGCCAATCATCTCGCGATAGGCTGAACCGAATTTCAAAATTTGAGTTGCCTTATTCTATACTTCTCAGAGCACAATCAAAAAATTTTGTGCAAAAATTTAAGAATGTACTTTAAATTAATAAAATAGACACTTAAGTTATCGTCCAAAAGTTTGGGATCACCCCTCAGTATGGTGTATCGGCCAAAAACATGCAAATTTATCTCATTTATATCCTTCTCATCTAACATCGTATTGCAGATCTGAAGGGTGCATTTGAAAGCTTAGGAGTTGTTGTTTTTTCATACAAAAATTATATTTTACAGTGATAACCATAAAAAATTTACCTGAAATAAATTGTTTTTTGAAAATTCACACTTATGATTGTGAATTTTTTATGGTTATGAATAGAAAATATAATTTTTAATGAATTTATGAAAAAACAACAATTCCTACGCTTTCAAATGCACCCTTCAGATCTGCAATACGATGTTAGATGAGAAAGATATGAATGAGATAAATTTGCATGTGTTTAAAAGAATGATCCCAAACTTTTGGCCGATACATCATACTAGGGGTGATCCCAAATTTTTGGACGATAACTTAAGTCTCTATTTTATTAATTACATTCTTAAATTTTTGCACACAATTTTTCGATTGTGTTTTGAGAAGTATACAATAAGGATTCTAATGCTAACCAAATTTTGAAATTTGGTCCACCCTATCCCAAGATGATCGGCTTTGAATATTGAGTTCGATTTTTTGAAAATGTTCTTACTTTGGGTTTAGTTTTAGGTGCAAAACTAAAACTTTATTTTTGGGCAAAATACCTCCAAAATTGCTATTGCTTATTATCTTTCAAATGAGATCAGAAGATTTGCAATATGTCCTAAGACGGCTGAAATATGAACGATCAAAATTTACATGTTTTTTAGCGGGTGATAAAAAACTTTTGGCCGACAGTGCAGGTTTTCGTTTTAAGTATTACCGTTAAAACTATTCGTACGCACCACTCACTAATCCTAAGAAAACATTTGACTGCATTTTTTTTCTATCAACAAAAAGCAAGTTCTTATCACTATTTTTTAAAACCAAATTAAGACTCGTTTAAATGCGGATTTAGCTTTTTTCAAAATTTCTGTTTTATAAACTTTTATCACTATTGAAGTTTTATTCAGTTTTGATAAAATTGTGTTCAAAATTTTTTTCAAAGACTGGAAAGAACTGGTATGTTTTTTTTTAGATCCAAATCTCATTTTTAAGAGAAAAAACATCAATTTATCAAAAACTCAAAACTTAACACATTTCAAACCTAATTTAATAATGAAATTTATTAAATTTGGTCCAGTAAGATCCTGGGATATAGAATGCCGAGTGTTTATGTTTCCCGGCTAAGATTTCTTTACGGTCCTGTGTTAAGATCTTACAAAAGGGGGTGGAGCGGTAGTTGTGTGAGAAATTTCTTACAACGGTAGGAGGGGGAAAGGGGTCTGGAAATGCTTGGGTAATAAGTGAATGGCCTCCTAAGTTGATGAATAAAACATTTGATCATCAAAAAGCTAAAGAAATGTCAGGAAATGTGTGTTCATGATTACCCCATAGGACGAAAACTATGGGGTAAATATGAACACTCATCTGTAAATCTGCGCGGATAAAATTTTTCAAAATTTCTTTAACATCCAGATAAAGCATCATAAACTGGATGTAAAACAGTTGATAACAACATTCCAGCTGGATTTCCTATGATCAGATGTCCAAAACCTTGAACACTGTCCAAAACGATTTCCGTTTCACGGGGTAATGGATTTTTAAAACATCTAAAATGATATTATTAAGATTTGAAAACAGATCGGAAACAGCTTATAGCTATCAATCAGATGTTAAACTACCACTTTGGGAACTTTTTGTGTTTATTCATCCCCCACACCAGCGCGTATGGCACTTGTTCGGAATTACCCCGTGTTCATAATTACCCCACTTGACCCTACTACCTCCCATCGCTTCGTGAGAAAAGACGATACGAGATTACAGGCGGGTGACGAGAAAAAACTCGGAACTTCCTTGCTAGCGATCGATGACCCAGTTGAATGCTAGTGAGAGTCAAAAAGAACCGATATTGTGCAATGATCGTTGTCGATTACTTAGAAGCGCCGATGTGGTCTATCTGGTATTGCGCGAATCTGGTTCTGGTATGCCAAGCGTACTGAGTTAGATTCCCGGTATCGGCAAAAAAAAAAAACTTTTAGGTTCGAATCCCATAAGTGGCCGACAGGTAAAATGTAACTGACTATTTAATAATAATGTTCAATCAGTTGCTAGCTTACCAGGTGTATAAAGTCTGTTTCACATAGAATCTGGTCGCATCTTTTCATTTACTGCAGCGCCCCTAGTTGTCACATCGCAAATCTGTTGACAGTGTTTTGATCCGGATGGTTTGGTGAAAATTCCATCAAGATTTAAGCAGCCAGTCAAAAGTTATCGACGATGGAACGCGAAAGGCGAGAAGAAACTCTGTACATTCACGTAGAGAAACCGACGTGGTCAGGGGTAAAGATCGCGAAATTCCTGAAATATCCAAAATCGACTGTAAATTCGGTGCTGCAACGTCACCGGGAGACCGTTACGGTGGATCGAGCAAAACAAACCGGGCGTAAAAGTAGAACATATGACCGGAAGCTGCGAGCAAAGGTAGTTCGATCAGTTCACAATAATCCTGGAATCTCCTTGCGTGATTTGGCGAAAAAGTTCAAGACAAACCACAGTACAGCTCGACGAATTTGTTTGCGACAAGGCATGCGGTCGTATCATGCAAGCAAACACCCCAACAGGACGCTGAAACAAAACCTGGTTGCCAAAACCAGGGCAAGGAAGTTGTTCCACAGAGAACAAACGTACAAGCTCGAACAAAAAATCTTCAAAAAAGTTCATTTCAAATGCTGGTATCCAAAAAATACGTTGAAAATTGACTTGAAACAGTGCCATCTATTGCGCCGTTCAAAAGTTATAAATCAAAGGGTATTCGGAAACAATTCACTCCGTTACAGAATAGTTCAGGTACGCTTAGAGTAAGAAAAACTTTTTCGACAATGGAGTTTTCCCAGGGGTTGAATGGAATTCGATTTACAGCTAGTCTTCGGCTATTCACATTAGCTGTACAGGTGTCGGCGAGTTTCGCTCCAGTCTCGATGATATGTGGGTAGTTTTTCACTAATGTTGTTGAGCAGTTTGATTTCTGATGCACGTTCATCTTCGGTTCGGTTGATGTTGATGTTTTTAATCTGAATTGTAGTATGCTTCTGTACAGCGTTTTTGCGGTAAGTGCGAACGAACACTTGGCCTACTAATGTGTGGTGGTCGTGGTGGATGCAGAGGCCGGCAATTCTTTTCCAACCGTATGGAGCACATCTCTCAGATTTCCCCTTTTTTGTCAGATTTAAGCTTTTTTCTTCAGATTCGAGCTTTCATCTCCTATGCTCTCAAGGCAAAAAAAGCTTAAATCTGAGGAAAAAAAAGCTTAAAAAACGAGATTCACCAAGACTTACTCAAAAGATGTTGTTCACACGATACATAGACAAATCGTGTAACGTTGACGGGTCCTGGGTGGATGCAACTCTTTCTGTATCTACCACTTCATAGTAGTTGGCCCGTGCTGCACAAAAATTTGATATGTGATGATACTGCTTCTAAATAAATTCTACTCGCTCATTTTCACTATTTTTCATTTTTTCTAACTTTCTATTCCTCTATAAAATTTTATCTTAAGATGTCCCTACTAAAAAGGACATCACCTTCCATCAATAAGGCCGATAAATTAAATAACAGTGGGTAAAAACTTCAACGCTAATAGTACTGAAAATTAAGATATTCAGCCCTTGTAGTTATACCTGTGGTTGTACGATTTATGGAAAAGATTGTTGAAATTTATACTCAACCAAAATTTTTTCGTAGAACAAATGTTGTTTTTTGTTATAAAACTTAACATATTAAATTTGGGTTACTTGTTATCTTAGTACAAACGTAAATCTAGAAATAAATGGAAATGGATTAGCTTACATCCATGCACCTTTTAAATGAAGGTGGGAAAAAAATATTTGAAATAATGAATCATTTAGCAATCCTCTGATATTTCACTTATGATTTATTCAAACACTTAAAATAATAAAAAAAAAACAATAAATAAATAAATAAAGAAATAAATAAATAACAGTTCAATAAATAAAAATTCTTCTGGTTTACATGTCAGCATATCTGCACAAATTGTGTGCGACCTTAACATACAAAATTACGCTCACCTTACATAATAGATTTATATTCATGGATCGATCAACGATTCTATGAAACGCCGAAAAAAATTCAAATGAAATCGCAAATACTGGGTCAACACTTCCGCATCACTTCAGTCGCATCTCATTTCTCACGCCTCGTGATCTGTTTGCCGAGTAGAGTTGAATTGGGTAGAGTCTCGATTTGGCAAGCCTTAGCCTTAGAAATTGCTATCCACCCACTCGGAAACGGCGGTCTCGTGAATGCATTGGTACATTTCGAATCCGGTCACGCATACCGTGGTCCCGAATTTGCCCGCGCAGTTATCGTACACGTTTTGTGCCTAAAAAGTGACGATGAGTGATGAGTTTCGAAACACTTATGCACAGAGGAAAGGGAAAAGTCAACAGTGGTCTAGGTCAATTACTCTTTCTCTCTGTGGATTGGAAAGATGTCTAATTGCTCCAAAGTACTTACTCCGTCCGGTTCCAAATAGTTGCCGGCGAATCCGATGATGAGCGTCTTATTGTAGGTGTAGTCATCGTACATGAATCCGGATCGTTTCATCAGACACTCGGTGAAACACTGAAAAAAGTAAATCAAACAAGTGGGTCAAGGCTTGAAAATAGAGTGCAGACATGAAATATTTTTTAATTTGTATTTTTTTTTTAATTTAATTTAATATAGTAAGTAACTTTCTGCAAAAATAATCCATTTTTCTGCCAACATAAAATAATAATTCATTCAACAAGAATTGAATTTCAAAGTTTTTGAGAATTGCTATCTGGGAGAAAAATGTCAAATCAATCAATCGCTATATCCAATTCAAACAAAAAATATTTTTATTTGAAGTTCAAAACCGTATTGGATTTTTCCCATGAAGAGTATTACATGTTTGTAAGTAATTTTTACTCTATATTTGCCTACACACAGACGTACCATTTTCTCATTTTTTTAGCCCAATATTTACCATACAAACTGATTCGACCTTAAGAAGTGAGTCGTTTCAAATAAGCAAACTTTTAAAAACATGATACAGACCCCGTTCGATTTTGGCAACATTCGATTTTGGCCGAATTCAATTTTGGCAAAATCTGATTTTGGCACATGTGCCTTAATCGAACGGTTTTTTGGAACGTCTTTCCCTTCTAGTTTTCTCTATAATAGGACCAATAGACCAACACCATAAAAACGTTTTAACGTTCTTTAATGTTGATTAAATACAACTTTAAAGTCAGAAATTTAAAACAAAATTATAAAGTAGGTACTAAAAATGACAAAAATGATGGAAATTTAAAAAAAATTATGAAAAGCAAATACGAACGATATTTAGACAAAAAAAAATTCGAAAAATACTAAATAAAAGAAGGACAATGACAAAAATAGCAAACATGATTTAAAAAAAATAAACATCAGAAACAAAATGATAAAAGTGCTAAATGCATTAAAAACATGATAAGTTTTATAAATTACTGAAAATGGTAAAAATTGGCTAAAAATTATGTTAATGAAAATAATAATAGTTTTTTTTTAAGAAATTAGTGAAATAAAAAATTGAGAAAAGGCCTAAAAACGTTTTTTCTCAAAATTCGGTTTTGGTTCGGTTTTGCAATGGCAGAGATCCGAAATACGACTGTCTGGATTTGCCTCAACGATGCAAGGTTTTGTAAACAAAAACACATTCTGACCCGGCTGATGTGTGAATCTGGGCCATGACAGTCCGGAACGGAATTCCGTTTGATCCCCCAGTGACGCTGACCGGTTGGATTAGAATATCAAAAGGATGTACATATTTGTGTACAACAGTGCCTCAGCCTGGCGATGCTTGTGATGGTGGCTGTGCTTTTTTCATTGTTACTGATGTTTTTTTTGTTTAAAAAAAATCAATAAAAGTAAAATAGTGTTTTTTTATCACAAGATCTGAATATTGATAAAATTGCAAATATCTAGAAAAAATATAAAATTTTACATCGCTGTTTATTTTTACACGACAATAAATAGTTAAGCTGTTCTCTTTTCTTGCATCGTAAGTCGTCTTAATTTACACGAATCAATGTAACGGTGATGTAAATTTAGATTAAAAACGATGTTCCGTTTTCGTGCATCGTTTTCAATCTAAAATTACACGAATTTTTCTTGCTGTGTAGATGCTGTGTAGAATTTTCAAAATGTAGTTGAATATACCAAATCAAACGGAGAAGTTTTTAGTCAGAGTGTAGAAGTAGAAGTGCAATTAAAAGTTTTTGAATTAATGCTTTTGAGACAGGTTTTTATAAGTCTGTAACATGGGACATTCGACAAATACTGCGTGATAGTATGATGCTGTATTAGTGTTTTTCTTCTTCGTAATCAGTCCGACATCGTCCTGTATAAGCACATCATCACACTTAAAGGGTGATACGGTCAAAATTTGGTCAATATCAGCTTGACGTATTTCTTTCAATTTTGCATTTAAAAAACCTGAGCACCACTCATTTTGAAGGTTTGTGTGTGTAGAATGTTGCTCCTATTTTGACTTTGGAATTCACTCTTCAGTTGTCAATATGCCGTCCAAGGAAGAGGAGCAGCGTATCAAAATTTTGCTCGCGCATCGCGAAAATCCGAGCTACTCGCATGCAAAGCTGGCAAAATCGCTAAAAGTTGCCAAATCAACCGTTACAAATGTAATTCAAGTGTTTGGAGAACGTTTGTTAACAGCCAGGAAGTCTGGATCGGAGGGAAATCGAAAACCGGAAGCCGCTTAGACGACAAAGAGAGTTGCCGATAGTTTCAAGCGAAACCCTAAACTCTCTCTCCGAGATGCCGCAAATAAGCTGGGTGTATCGTCTACAACCGTGCATCGAGCCAAAAAACGAGCCGGATTATCGACTTACAAAAAGGTAGTGACTCCAAATCGCGCTGATAAACAAAATACGACGGCCAAAGCGCGAACCCGAAGGCTGTACACGACGATGCTGACGAAGTTTGACTGCGTGGTAATGGACGACGAAACCTACGTCAAAGCCGACTACAAGCAACTTCCGGGACAGTTTTATACGGCAAAAGGAAGGGGGAAGGTAGCAAATATTTTCAAGCACATGAAACTGTCAAAGTTCGCGAATAAATATCTGGATTGGCAAGCCATCTGCACCTGAGGCTTGAAAAGCAGCATTTTCATAGCTTCCGGGACTGTCAACCAAGAAATTTACGTGAAAGAGTGTTTGAATAAACGTCTGCTGCCTTTCCTGAAGAAACACGGTTGTTCCGTACTGTTTTGGCCGGATTTGGCATCTTGCCATTACGGTAAAAAGGCCATGGAGTGGTACACCGCCAACAACGTGCAGGTGGTGCCCAAGGACAAGAACCCTCCCAACACGCCAGAGCTCCGCCCAATTGAGAAATACTGGGCAATTGTCAAGCGGAACCTAAAGAAGACAAAAAAACTGCTAAGGACGAGTAGCAATTCAAGGCAAACTGGCTTTCTGCGGCGAAGAAGGTGGACAAGGTGGCTGTACAAAATCTGATGGCAGGGGTAAAGCGTAAGGCCCGGCAATTCGTATTTGGGAAAGCGGAAGCCTAACTGAATATTTTTCCTGAATTGTATACTAATTAAACTTGAAAAAGAAATTTAATTTAATTTTTTAAATAAACGATTTTACCAATTTACACGCGTTTTCCCTTGACTAAATTTTGACCGTATCACCCTTTATACTTAGAAAATCAAGCGCAACTTCACTCACACAATGTTTATGTTCATATTGTTTACAACAATGCAATTTGCACTGGTGCATGTGTGTACGTGAAAAAAGTATGAACTCGAGCTTGGATCTTAACCCGTCAACCCTCATTTGGCCTTAGTGTTTTGTCGCCAGAATTCCGTGGAAACCGATAGCGCCTGGTGTACCTTTACATCTTACATCATCTTCAACGTGGTTCAGTGCGTTGTTCCTCGCTTCGCAAATATTTTATAGCAATTTAAGCCATCAAAGTCAGGATGGATTTTTAGTTTATTCCAATTCCCCGTGCCGGGAAAGCACCAATGGCCGCGCACTTACAACTTTAATCTTTATTTTCTCCGAAATTCAACAACAAAAATTTCTATGTTTTGCATTTCCTACGTTTAGTATCTTTAACTTTCCATACTAGAAATAAATTTATTCTGCCTTTTCAGGTCAGGAAAAAATGTAAACTGTTTGACTGTTTGAAAATTTTACCATGCAAAAAAAATTGCTTAATCAGCAGCCGTCAGTTAATTTTGCAACATTTGTTTTTTTTATCGCATGCTGTGGTGCAAAAAAATTAGATTTATGTAACACTAGCTTACCTGGTGTGGTTTGCTTAATCTTCCAAAAATAAATACAATTTTTGCTCTGTTTTTATAAGCTTCCCTTTGATTATTTAATTATGCCAAATTATGCGGAAAGAGCTCACGACAACTGTTTACACATTTTTTGTGTCTAAATAACGTAAGTTTTCGAGATTAAAGTGAGGGTCTTGAATTATTCGTACACCCAAAATTCAGCCTCTGTGCCAATGGCGTGTAGTCAATTTCATAGCATCATTGGTACAAGAAGATAACGCGACCGGCACTGATTCGATTTGCGCCCACCGGCATTAACCTCCCAGCGTAACCGAATTGCGTATGTCTGAATGAAACAAAATAAAAACGTTTTCGCGTCCCTCCCAATCGCATCACAAGCCGAAGAAGGATGGAAATAAATACCGGCCAACACCAGGCAGCCAGCGAACCGAGCACTGTGCGTGTGAATGTAGCAAAAGCAACAACCAAAACATCCTTCTAATTCAATCAACTGGCAAACACGGCTAAGCTGTGCGTGTGTATGTAGCAAAAGCAACAACAAAAACATTCCTTCAATTTACCGGCAAACAACTACCGGCCAAGCTGCCCGGCTTTAGCAGCTGTGTATATGTAGCGTGTGTATGTAATAGCAGGCAGTAAGCAAAGCACAGTTCTCATTCAATGGGTTTCCCGTTCCTTCACTCCCGTTCCCTTTCCCGTTTCCATCTTAAGACAAAGGAATGCATTGAAAGGAGGCCAAACGCCGGGAAGCCGCCGTTGTACGTTTTTTGTGATTGATCGGTAACAGAAAGCCTATGACAAATATACCTCGTCCTGCATGAAGCTCGAATAGTACACTGGTTAGAATGTCGGACTGGCAAGACGCTACAATTGGTGATGTGAGTTCGATTCTCAGTACAGCGCTGTGGTTTTAATTTTTATTTTCTTGTTTCTGGGATGAATTATCCAATAGGAAGGAAATCCCATAAAATGTTTTTCTTGTTTCGCTTGAATGTAGTGGTCATCATTTTGATTGGGAGCCGAGTCCTTATGCCAGTTACGGTTTTTCAAACATACCGTCTTCGGCACAGTGCACATTTCAGAGCATTATCGGCACAGAGATGTGCTAAAAAGGCATTGGATTTTTGCAACCTCTTCTATGGGTGTACGCACACAGCCTCTCTCATATTATATGGTCTTTTTTGCTTAATAAGTACTCAATTTATGCCAAAAAAAACTGTTTGAAAGCCCTGCCTTTCGTTTTCCGTTCAAATAAGCATTAAACCTTTTCTCGAATCCAAATGCCCTCCCGTGCTAAATTTGGTTCCATTTTCTCGATAAGCTCTGAAGGTATGTGGGAAATTGTGAAGGACCCCGTCTCTTCTTCCTATCACTCTACTGGAAGAAGGCAGTAGCACTAAATATTCATAGAAATATTCCTCGTACTCAAATACACTCTCAAGCTTAATTTGGTTGAATTCGCTGGATAAAATCTCCAGTAATGTAAAAAATTGTATGGAAGCATCCTGTCTCTTTAATTTTTTTTTCACTGGAATAACAGCGGGTTCTAAAAATATCATAGTAACATTTCTCGTATTCAAATTCCTTCTCATATCAAATTTGGTTCCATTCTCTTGATTAGATTTCCAGTTATGCTGAAAACTCTAAGGGAGCCCCCTCCCCCCCGTTTTTGTTCCAACTGGAAGAAGGGGAGGGCACCAAATATTCATAGAACCGTTTCTCGTACTCAAACACCTTTTCAAGCTAAATTTGGTTCCATTTGCTTAGAAAGTTCTCAAGTTATGCGATATAAAATATATGGAAGCCCCTCCTCCTCCCTTCCTATATCCCCACTGGAAAATGGGGGGGGGGGTCTGACATAATCATAGAATCATTTCTCGAAGTCCAATACCCTCCCATGCCAAATTTGGTTCCATTAGATCTCGAGTTATGTAAAAAAAATTTATGCTAGCCCCCTCCCCACTTCCTATCTCACCACTAAAAGGAGACAGGGGTATAAAATATTCACAGAAACATTCATTGTACCAAAATATCCTCTCATGCCAAAATTGGTTTAATTTGCTTTATCTGTTTTTCTTTCATCCGTCGGTGAAAATTTTATAATTATTTTTTGTTAAAATATTTGTAACAAATGTGTTTTAAATATCGATTTTCAGAATAAACTTTTAATCATTGAGTGTGATCATTAAGGCTGCTAAAATCTCGAATGAATATTCCGAGCCTCACTCGGTTTAAGCGCTGTGCAGAATTAGGAATCATAGAAAGGAGACTACAATGAGGATTCTACCATCAACTATCAGAGGCTTGATGTTTTACTTTATTATTTGGTGAGTTTTTTCCATGATATTAGGTACTAATATTTGGTTGAAATTAGAAATGAGTTGTTGGAGTTCTTACGCGGAATGCTTCAGATTTAGGTTACTTTTGAATAAAGGGTGATACGGTCAAAATTTGGTCAGGGGAAAACGCGTGTGAATCGGTGAAATCGTTTATTTAAAAAATCAAATTAAATTTATTTTTCAAGTTTAATTTGTATAAAATTCAGGAAAAATATTCAGTAAGGCTTCCGCTTTCCCAAATACGAATTGCCGGGCCTTACGCTATCCCCTGCCATCAGATTTTGTACAGCCACCTTCTTCGCCGCAGAAAGCCAGTTTGCCTTGAACTGCTGCTCGTCCTTAGCAGTTTTTTGGTCTTTTTTAGGTTCTGCTTGACAATAGCCCAGTATTTCTCAATTGGGCGGAGCTCTGGCGTGTTGGGAGGGTTCTAGTCCTTGAGAACAACCTGCACGTTGTTGGCGGCGTACCACTCCATGGCCTTTTAACCATAATGGCAAGATGCCAAAACTGGTCAAAACAGTACGCAACAACCGTGTTTCTTCACGGTTGGGCAGCAGACGTTTATTCAAACACTCTTTCGCGTAAATTTCTTGGTTGACAGTCCCGGAAGCTATGAAAATGCTGCTTTTCAAGCCACAGGTGCAGATGGCTTGCCAATCCAGATATTTCTTCGCAAACTTTGACAGTTTCATGTGCTTGAAAATATCTGCTACCTTTCCCCTTCCTTTTGCCGTACTAAACTCCTGTCCCGGAAGCTGCTTGTAGTCGGCTTTGACGTAGGTTTCGTCGTCCATTACCACGCAGTCAAAATTCGTCAGCATCGTCGTGTACAGCCTCCGGGTTCGCGCTTTGGCCGTCGTATTTTGTTTATCATCGCGATTTGGAGTCACTACCTTCTTGTAAGATGATGGTCTGGCTCGTTTTTTTGGCTCGATGCACGGTTGTAGACGATACACCCAGCTTATTTGCAGCATCTTGGAGAGAGAGTTTAGGATTTCGCTTGTAACTACCGGCAACTCTCTTTGTCGTCTCAGCGGCTTCCGGTTTTCGATTTCCCCCCGACCCAGACTTCCTGGCTATCGACAAACGTTCCCCAAACACTTTAATTATATTTGTTACGGTTGATTTGGCAACTTTTAGCGATTTTGCCAGCTTTGCGTTCGAGTAGCTCGGATTTTCGCGATGCGCGAGCAAAATTTTGATACGCTGCTCTTCTTCCTTGGACGGCATTTTGACAACTGAAGAGTGAATTCCAAAATCAAAATAGGAGCAACATTCTACACACACACACCCCTTCAAAATAAGGGGGTTTCAGGTTTTTTAAATGCAAAATTGAAAGAAATACGTCAAGTTGATATTGACCAAATTTTGACAGTATCACTCTTAATGCTCGATTGCCGAGAATCGATTTCTGATTTTTTGCACCCAAAATAATTTTCACTTAAAAAATAAGTGATATCTGTAGTAAATTCTCGCCATACGTTATTTCATTTGAATTTTAAGTGATGGGTCAAGTGAATTACACTATGACGTTCAAGTGAAATTTATCTGAGTTTCTAAGTAAGTTTCTAGTTAATTATCTCTCGCGTTTTTAAATAAAAGAACATTTATAAAACAGTTCTACGATATCAAATACTTACATTACGCTTTCGCCATAAATTTATGGCGAAAGGAAAACTCCATCGTAATCCCAAGGCAGATCGGTTACTGCAGATAGTACGACTTCTAAATCTTCCCTGCTGCAAACCAGAAAATCTGTCCCGTTCAACCCACAAGCTGAAACATGATAACACCTTTAAACAACTTTTTCTTACATCACGTTTAGCACATTCTTTAACTACCGCCAAAATCGCCTATTAAAGAATTGGGAAAATCCAAATCCAGCATAAGCTTTAAACGTTGCTCTTTAGAATTTGTCATTTTGAACTCTGAAAATAAACACAATTACAACCCGACATTGACTTGAAATTCAAGTGGGAAGTGAATATTTTTTTAACACTTCAAATTCAAGTGACGACTGAAGTGAATGTGGATGAATTCACTTGAAATTTAAGTGACTGCCAAGTGAAATGTATATGTCGCACTTGAATGGAAGAAAATCACTGGATCCTTGTTTTTAAGTGAAAAATCATTTGTATTTTAAGAGTGAATTTGGGTTCAGTGTGGCACAACGATAAGTTTTCCTAATTGTGTACATCCACTTGATGGGATCCATAGATAGATGTACCAATCGAGTGTATAAAAGTTCAAAGTTGATTTTAACTTGCCGCTTTTTTTTTTCTTATGATAATCATTATAGTGGGCTGAATGTAAGTGCGCATGATCGTGCTAACATCTCTGATTGCTATAATGTGAAGTAAATCTGTGATTTGAGAAAAAAATGGCTATTTTTAGAAATGAAGTTTTCAAAGAAATTGAAAACTTAACTTTTGGAAAAACGTTTCCAGCTCTAAATAGAACCCGAAAGGTTCAATGTTTTAATTTATATTTCAGTGCTTCTGGTTACTTGGGTTAGTTGATTCCTGAATTAGCGCATTGCGATTCCATTTTGTACCTATGGAAATTAGTATGGAAGTAAAAATTTTAACCTTTTAATTCATCCAGGGAATTCCAACAAGATTGAAATAAAGTGTATTACAAATGAACGGTTTTATTTATTCGTATTGCATTTTTTTGATGACCTAAAAAGAAGCTAGGAATTTCATGAAAAAATTATATCTTATCATTTCAAATTAGAAAATCTTAATACATTGCTAAGTATTTTTAAAGGACAGGCTTTGCTTTTGAGAGCTTTCAATTATTAGGTGCATGAAATGTTTTTGCCAAATTTTATAAATCAGTAAAAATGGCTAAAGTTAAAAAAAACATTTTGGCTCATTTTCAACACCTTACATGCTCCCTAATCTAATCGATCCGTCAATAATTTTCAATACTTTCATTCGATATTTTTCCTATTTGAATTCAAACTGCCTCCAGGAACCCAGCACCCAGGAATATTTAAAATCCAAAGTTATATTTTTTAAAACTTTCAGTACATTTCTGGGGAATTTTGAATTTTGTTTTTTTTTTCATAACAGTTTCCACACAAAAATAAAATGCGTTACGCTAATTTAGTTAGAACCGAATGAATCATTTTTATAATTTGTATTGTTTTTCTTTGGCAGCAAAAACAACCAAAAAAGTCATGGGTGGTGTAAAAATTTCTAAAATTAAAATTTTCATACAAAACTTGCAGCGGTCTAGTGTGCAAGTCCGATTTCCTTAGAATTACAGTATGTACAGTAGGGTGTCCCAAAATTGCATAACTTCTGAGAATCTGGGGGCTCACCCTCCAAATGGTAGATTAGGATGTGCAGAACAAACTTTTGTATGGGGCCGACTAAAAAAAATCATGTTTCGAGGTTCCGCGAGCGCGATCTTTGAAAAAAGTCCACTTTCAAAAGATTTGATTTTAAATAAATTCTGGGTTCAAAAATTTTCAGAAAATTTATATATTTTATATTTTTTAAATTTTGTTTTAGTTAAATACTACACGTTAAAAAATGAAAAACGAACCAAATTTGTATCAAAATGTAAAGCAAGCAAACTATTTAAAAAAAAAATTTTTTTGGTCCAAAAATTTTATATTCAACTGACCGAAATGTGTACCAAGCGTAAAATATTTTTGATACCAATGCCATCAAAAGATGCGGATTTTTGTTCACTTAAACTTAACTTTACCAAACATGTTGTTTGTATCATCGTGTGAAGAGATATTCACGGTTTAATCCTTAATAAAAATCACAATTCAGGATATTTTTAATTTAATTTATCAAATTCGTCTTAATAAATAGCTACTTTAAAACCAAAATACTTGCACAAAAAGACTTGGATGGTTTGAGGAAGTCATCAGAAGGCCATATGCCAAATTTGAGCAGAATCGGACAACAGGAATCGGACAACAGGAACTGCACTGAATCTCAAGTGTGAAAGGGATTCTGAAAGAAAAAAATGTATGATGAAATACCAGTTTTTATGCTTCTTCAGAACACTATGTCTCAAAATCTCTTTCACACTTGAGGTTCAGTGCAACCCATTCCTGTTGTCCGATTCCGCTCAAATTTGGCATATGACATATGGCAATTTTATAAATTAAATTTAAAAATATTCTAAATTGTGATTTTTATTAAGGATTATACCGTGAATATCTCTTTACAGGATGATACAAACAACATGTTTTGTTCAGTAAAGTTTAAGTGCACCAAAATCCGCATCTTTTGAAGGCATTGGTATCAAAAATATTTTACACTTGGTACACATTTTGGTCAGTTGAATACAAAATTTTTGGACAAATATTATTTTTCTTGGAAATAGCTTTCTTGCTTTACATTTTGATACAAATTTGGTTCATTTTTCATTTTTACGTGTAGTATTTAACTCAAACAAAATTAAAAAATATGAAATATATAAATTTTCGGAAAGTTTTTGGACCCAGAATTTATTTAAAATCAAATCTTTTGAAATTGGACTTTTTTCAAAGATCGCGCTTGCAGAACCTCTAAACATGATTTTTTTAGTCGGCCCCATACAAAAGTTTGTTCTGCACATCCCAATCTACCATTTGGAGGGTGAGCCCCCAGATTCCCAGAAGTTATTCAATTTTGGTACACCCTAATGTACAGTAACGTTTATAAAAAAAATATAATCGGACGCTGCAACGAACATTTTCTCGACCTGGCGCGCCGTCGTTGGTCGTTGATTTCCAGCAATCAAAATTGTTGGAAATTTGGCTTTCCAGCCAGCGGGTCAAAATCCAGCAAAATGAAATTTGCTGTGTAGACAAGTGAAATGTACAGCATCAGTACAGTGTTAAATTGCAATCCAGTCGAATTAGAAGTATTTTTAGTGTAGTATCCCGGAATTCCTGTAAATAAACTAGCCCACCCGATTGACTCGTTCTTCCAAAATATACCTTACATCAACAAGAATACATTTACTCCATAACAGTTCACACGAAGCCATGAAGTCTGGGTATAGTGTACGCGCTGCATTGGAGATTTGTTGAACTTAATATTTTATCTAAAGAATGTACGTGAACACAAACTTAGGCAGAAACTGCGGTGAATCCGTGCACCCATGGTGGAAAACCAACTACATACATACATACATACAGAAAAGAATGCTGTGAGAATTCATTTTATTGTTTTCTAAAATCAGTCAAAAATGAATGAAATCACCGTGTGCTTGGCAGTGAGGCTGTATAAAATTTCCATTTAAAAAGGGAAAAGCTATATCTCTTTTCTTGGTTGATTTTGATTCTCAAAATTTGTTTCGTGATAGCTGAGATAAGTAGAATTAGCTGATGTTTGAATTTCATGAAAAAATATCAAGTGAGGTAGAAATAGCAATGCATCAAAATTGGAAGAATTGAACATTATTTTGTTGAAAATATATACAAGTGTCTAATAACATCAGTGAAAGTATACTTTCAACCACCTTCAAGTCCTGATTAGAACTTCATCACCACACAGTATTTTTTAAGTAATTTGGTTTAGTAGTCTCAATCATGTTTTGATTTTAAAATCAACATATATCATCGAAAGTTATAATAGTTGCAGAGCCAGAGAAGTTATTTTTGCTACTCTGCTGTGTCCTTCCGGCGTCTGCTAGACAAGTATTTATGCATAGCCATTCACCTTATGAATAATTAATTTTATCAATAATATCTTTCGGGAAAAGAAAATCATTATGCACCTCGATCAATGGGTCACGCTCGCTGAAATCTCCATATTTGAGTGATATCACTATGTCCATATCCATATCGAACTCCTTGGTGCAAGAATCGATGGCTCCCTTGAAATCTTGCCCTCGCTGCATTTGTTGAGACCGGAGAAAGAAATAGAGAGAAAGGAGAAATGTTCAGAACTGGACGCAGATGTTCACACGTGCGTAATCTTCAAAAATGATATAATAATTCTGTCTAAATGCTAATAACTCTAATCACTCACACTTTGCCGGGCTGAAGAAATCAGCAGGAAGGCTATGCTTGAAACCAGTAGCGACTTCATGTCGTCTGTCTGTTTGTACCGATCACTTGTTCGAGCAATGTCTTGCACTTTCACTCTTTGTCGCGCAAATAATGTACGCACTGACCTACTATCCGCGATTGCCAAGTTCAGTTACTATACAATGTACAACAAGATCACCGCAAAAATCACAAAATCCGGTCCGATCGCGGAAGCTCGTCTTCGTTCAACAGTTTACCGTGAACTGGCAGCCACGAAATTTCAACGAATATATAAAAGTTTGTTTATTTGCTTTCTTCTCCACAAGTTTGTACACCCAAATTGAATGCCCGGCTAAAAGTAGCATTGGTCAACATGCGGTCGAATGAACGGAAATCTGGTCACAATTCCGCAGCCATCCCGCCAGGGAAAAGCAAAACCTGAATCGACTGATCGAATGAATCGAGACAAGTTGTTTCGGGTGTATTTTTCGGGATTGCTCTTTCTTTTTGGTTTTGTTTTGATAAGCAGATCTTTGCCTTGCCGACTTCTTCGAAAGGTTACCTCAAGCGGAGCTATCGTGTCAATCGGTGGAAGAAATCAACACCTATGTACATAAAAGATAGCCGCTGGTCAACTGTTCTAAAAACTTCATTGAGATCAAACTTCCTCGGCTTCAGCCCTGTTCGATCTTAATTCAGAAAAGTGGTTTCTATTTTTGGGCATCATTGGCACTGGCTCTACAGTTTTCCCATTGATATGTTCGATTTAATAGGGTGAGTTGAGTTTTGCGTTATTATTCGCATTGAAATGTTTCTTTATTATGCTTTCGGTAAAATATTTCAAACAAGGCATTTCATTAAGCATCAGTAATTCCAATGCTTGACATTATTATATTTCAGGATACCATGCGGAAGGCTACATTAATGCATTAATCGTATTAAGTTTTTAAAGCACTTTAGCCCAAAAAAGTGAAAAATAAAAATATAAAAATGATATAATTGTACTTACTTATCAAGACCTGTGAATCCTTTCGAAAACAAACATATGGTAGGTATCATGTAATTTTGTTAGCACGTGGTTGGATCAGTGCACGTTTAAAAATCTTTTGCGATATTATGTATATGATCCCAACTATACTTTTTTCGAAGCGAACGTTTGAAGTTACACGGTGTGCCAAAATACGTTATTAAAAATATAAAATGACCACCAAAACGGCACTCGACATTCGAAAGATATAGTATTCAGGCTTCTATCCTGAAAATTTGGAAATGTTTCATCGGGCTTTTTTGAAATTAGAGCGATTTTAAATTTTGAGTCAATTTGCATTAGATTTCCAATGGGGTTTTTCGACCTTATGTTCTATGGCCATGGATCTTTCTGACTACACATATTTTATGACAATCACCCAGTTAAATGACTTTCTAGAAAAGTTCATGCCCGACAACTTTGTGGAAGGCTGGAAAAAGATTTGAGTTGATCCTGAAAAGTTATTGGCTATTTTCTAAAACTTTATTAGACTGATTGAAATTTTTCCAAGTTTCTTAAGTTTTTTTTCAATTCCGCATCACTAAAAAGCGAACATCTTTCCAGGCGTAGTTTGAATCATTTTTGGGTCTTCAACTATTTTTTTCGTGCTTAAAATGTGCTTAGTCGAACAAGGTAAATAGCGTAATATTGGCTTTAAAATAGTCATTTTTGATTACCTTCTCGAATTCAACAATAAAAATAAATAAAATATTTTTTATTAAAATATTTTTTATTTAAAATTAAAAATCAACACAGGCGACCACTGTTAAAGTCCAGTACAGCATTTTAAGAGATGATCATAGTACAACTTCGATGTATCGGGGGTTTGATATCGTTTCCACGTTTCTGAAAAATCATGATGAACACTCTCCGAGGCTTGCTCTCCGAATACACCCAGCGATTTTCCGGTGTATTCGCAAAAATCTTTTACATGGAATCGTAGAATGTGGAATTTGGAAGAGTTTGGCAGTTTAAGATTCTTCCACACTGTAGAAAACTTATCAATGAGTGATGTGTACTCGGAATCCAAGTTTTCCTTAAAGCATGCCTTGTAAATCTCCTGGAACAGCTTCAGTGCCTGCGATATCGGTATTTTTACAGTTTTAAGTGTTTTATTTTATTTATCTGTTTTACTTACCTTTAAATGTTCTTGCACATCAAAATGACCTTCAAGCACAGCTGAGGAATCCAATAGATTATGGCAAGCTTTCCCTGTGAAACCAAACGTTTGTTGGAGATGCCTCACTCCTGCCTTTGCAGTCCATAATTCTGCTAGCTCTGGATTCGTTGCTGTAACTGCCTTAAACAAGGAATTCACGATCCCGAGAGTTAAGTGCAAAGACGGTGAGGGAGCTGATCGTCAGATCCTTTGGAAAGTGGCTCGTGAACACAGCATGAAAATCTCTTAGCAGATTTACAGTTGGCTTCTTTCCATTGCTGTGCGTTTTTCTTGATTGTCCCCAAAGTCCTCAAGTTTCCGTTAGGTGTCATCAAATATTGCTTACTTATGCTCGTTATAATATTTATGACTTTTAAATCTCCTGCAACATATCCATCCATGTCTTGCAACTGTAGCGCATTCCAAATTCTAGCAATATTCTCATATTTTTCTGCGAGTTTCGGGACAAGAGCAAGAATCAAAAGCCTAATAGTTGATTAAATAATTTGACGTTATTATACAATAAGCCTAATGTTCATAACTATTTCTAAAATACCTTCGAACACCGCCATCCTTGAAACTTTCAGCTTTGGACTGCTGTCCCAGTGAAATCACCGACAAAGTAATTTTAAAAGAACCACCTCCACCGTCCATTCCAAATTTAAAAATTAGTTCTTCATCAGTCATATTTCGTGAGTCTCGAATCTTTTGAATTATTTCTTTTACATCGACGCAGTACACTACAGGTGCTTCTTTGACGCTTTCGTTTCCTCCCTTATCACCCAACTTCGGTTATATGAGCCTAACTTTTCTTTAAGATCAGGCTCAAAAGTTATACCCACCTTACGGAAGTTTCGTGTAATACTAAGGGTTTTCCTCACGCTTAAGTTGTTGTCAACTTTCATTTCGAACACATTCTGAGCAGATACAGGAGCAGTTGGTTTCAAAGAGCTGTGTGCTCGTATGATGACTATTACACAGAGATTTACTATTACATACACATTTGTGCTGAAAATTCTATCCGAAACAACTTTATCGAAGACCCAAAAACGATTCAAACTACGCCTGGAAAGATGTTCGCTTTTTAGTGAAGCGGAATTGAAAAAAAAACTTAAGAAATATGGAAAAATTTCAATCAGTCTAATAAAGTTTTAGAAAATTGCCAATAACTTTTCAGGATCAACTCAAATCTTTTTCCAGCCTTCCACAAAGTTGTCGGACATGAAATTTTCTAGAAAGTCATTGTAAAATATGTGTAGTCAGAAAAATCCATGGCCATAGAACATAAAGTCGAAAAACCCCATTGGAAATCTAATACAAATTGACTTAAAATTTAAAATCGCTCTAATTTCAAAAAAGCCCGATGAAACATTTCCAAATTTTCAGGATAGATGCCTGAATACTATATCTTTCGAATGTCGAGTGCCGTTTTGGTGGTCATTTTTTATTTTTAATAACGTATTTTGGCACACCGTGGTTAGATTCATGATTTTTTTTTGACTTTTTCTAAAATGTGAAGCTTTAATGAGTGTTCAAAAAGTGGATCAAAAAGTGGTTAGCTTAAATTCGCCGTATTTTTTCTAATCATTCATATAAATACCTAAACACCCCTCATTTTGTAGGTGTATTTGTGTAGAATGATGCTTTTATTAGGCTTTCGACCTTAGGTCTTCAGATCAGGGATAGCGAAATCAACTGTCACCAAAGTAATAAAAGTGTTCGGGGAAAATATTTCGACAACTAGAAGGCCGGGATCTGGGGAAAATCGAAATCTGGGAGCCGCAATGACGAACAGAAGAGTGGCTAGCACTTTCAAGCGAAACTCCAATCTCTCCGTTCGAGATGTCGCCGATAAGTTGGGAATATCGTCTACAACCGTGCACGAAGCTTAACAAAGGTCCGGACAATCGACTTATGAGAAGGTAGTGACTCCAAAACGCAATAGACCAAACCTTACGAAAAAAACAAGAATTCGGAAGCTGTACCCAAGGTTTTTTTACGCGGTTGTTTAACACGGATTTTTTTTGGCTTTTTTACACGGTTATCGGGAATGAACACGGTTTTTACACGGATTTCACGAACACGGTTTTTGAGAGAAAATATTCCTCAAAGGAGTTCCTCAAAGAAAATATTCCTATCGAAGAAAAACACTTGAAAGCTTTTTGAAGTTGGGAAAATCTTAGCTTTGAGACTAAGAACGTGAGACCTGAGACCTGAGACTTGAAACCTGAGCCCTGAGACCTGAGATCTGAGGCATGAGACCTGGAACTAGAGACCTGAGATATGAAATCTGAGATCTGAGACACGAGACAGGATACCTGAGACCTGCGACCTGAAATCTGAGACCTAAGACCTGAGACCTGGGACCTGGGACAAGAGATATGATACTTGAGACCTGAGCATGAGACATGAGACATAAGACATGAGACATAAGACATGAGACCTGAGGCATAGGACAAGAGCCATGAAACATGAGTCCTAAGACTTGAGACATGAGACTTTTGACCTGAGAACTGAGACTAAAGACATGAGACTTGAGACCTGAGGTCTGAGACATAAGGCATGAGACCTGAGGCATGAGACCTCAGGCATGAGACAAGAGCCATGAAACATGAGATCTGAGACCTGAGACAAAAGATTTTTTTTTTTTTTGGTTACCCAGGTGGTAAATTCGAAGAGAGAATTTTACGAATTGGTCCCAATGCACATCGAGTGCCGTGTCACATGGAACCAATGGGTCATCCGTATATACATCCGCCCTAAACTCCACCTGGGGCCTCAGACAATTTCCCAAACCAGTACCTGCCCTAAGGCTATACTTCGGCAGGGGGTGTCTATTTCACACATGCGCGCTACTTATGCAACACTCGCTAAGAAGTTCATATTAAAATTAAAAATAATCCTGACCGCCCAAGATCATCTTCACACTGTGGTCCCATCGGCTACGCTGATTGTTTTGCGTAGTTCATTTGATAGCTTCGGACTCTTTAAACTTAGTAAAGTTATCCTACGTTATCCTACGTCAATCGCAATTTGCGTCAGTCTCCAACTCCTTTGAAAAGCAGTCATTATCCGGGCGAGCTCATCACTGACTGCCCGCCATGTGTTGATGTCATCACACATTCTCTGCAACATGTTGTTCGCTGTCGTTTCTGGTCCGCAGGCGGCGAATATGTTGGCACGTTCCTCTTCAAATCTTGGACAATAGAATACCACGTGTTCGGGTGTCTCGTCAACGTCACCGCATGTTAGGCAGACCGGCGAGGCTGCATGTCCGAACCTGTGGTAATACTGCATGAAGCATCCATGACCAGTCAGAAATTGCGTCATTTTGCTTTCTCTCCATCCACTCCTTGATGGTTGGTATCGAACGATCCACCTTCCTCTTTCTAAGCTGTCCCACAGCTGCTGCCAATTGGCCATAGGTCTATTTCTGGCTCGTGTTATCACGTTTTGCGTGCCTCTATTTTCGTAGCAATAGGAGTCCTCCCTCAACAAAACCGAGATTGGCATGACTCCCGCTACAACGCATGCAGCCATGTTAAGACCAGATTTCCAGGCCGCCCCTCCATACCGAAAGATTGACGAAACTACACTCGAAATTATCCTTCGCTGACTACTTCGGATCCCCGAGTTGTTCGCCATTATCCTCGTGAGTGCGGCCGTGGCTGTTGCCGCCTTCTTGCACACATACTCAACGTGGTTTTTAAAGCTGAGCCGGTCTTCAATCATCACACCCAAATATTTAAGCTCACGTTTTGATTCGATAGTGCATGATTCAACTGTAATCCTGCCTGTTTGCGATGAAATCAGGTTTGATATAAGGACCATCTAGGTTTTATTGTGAACCAACTGCAAACTTTAGGAGTGCATCCAGCTCTCTACCGCTTCTACAGCCTCTGATGCTCTTAGCTGGACGATTTCTGTGAAGAAACCCGTCGCTAGTAGCCCGACGTCGTCCGCGAAACCAATTAACTTTACTCCCTCTGGCAGGCTCAATGTCAATACCTCATCATACGTAATATTCCACAGAACTGGGCCCAGTATCGACCCTTGCGGTACTCCAGCTGCAACATCCATTTCCTGGAATCCTTCGCTTATCATGTATAGTAGCTTGCGGTTCTGGAAATAGCTCCCCACTAATTTGCAGAGATATTTCGGTATCCTCATTTTTATAAGCGAAGAAGCAATCGCTGACACTATTCAAGGCGTTGCGCACGTCCAAAGTTACTACCGCACAAAAACTGTCCCCTCTTCTCTTCTTGAGTCTGACTTTATCAGCCGTTTCGATGACAGTTCGAATGGCGTCGACTGTGCATCGCCCTTTTCGAAAGTCGAATTGATTGTTGGACAATCCGCCTTAGCCCTCGGTGTACTGCTAGATACGATTCAAGATTACCTTTTCCAGAACCTTTCCAACCGTATCCAGTAGGCATATTGGCCTGTATGCCGATGGCCGATGTTCCCTAATGGCTTTTCTGGTTTGGGCAGCAGAACCAGCTTCTGCCGTTTCCAAATATCTGGAATCATCCTTTCCTCCATACAAATTTGCAGTGACGATCGGAACATTTCGGGAAATACCATCGGGATACCATCTGGACCCGGTGCTTTTCCCAGCTGAAGGGATTCGGCGATGTCGCGCAGTTCTTCCAAAGATATAAACTCCTCCTCGCTTGTATCCCAGTCGTACGGGACTTGCGGCTCTGATATTATGATGAGGGAACAGCTCTCTCGTTATTTCCGTCAGTTTGTTGGGGCACATTTCAGGTGGTGCGCTACCGCTGTTTTTCTCTGCCATGATTATCCTGTAGCTATCACCGTCGGTCATTGGCATCAAGACAAAGTTTCCTTAAACATGCCTGTTTACTCTTTTTAATTGCCTTGCATAGGTTTCTTTTTGCATTTTTGAAAAGTGGCCTACGCTCGTCTCTTTCTATTTGAGTTCGTGCTATCTGCATGTTTCGTCTAGCGCAAAGGCAGCTGGCACTCAGTCGACCAATAAACTGGTGGATGTGGGTTTCTACGATGAGCTCTCCTCGTCATTGCTGCGTCACAAGCACGTGTGAATACTTTCGTCAGGTTTTCCGCCGCCAAGTTAGACAGGTTTTGCTCCCACTTTAAAACCTCGACAAAGACATTCTGGTCAAATTGTTTTGTCCTTCAGCGTCGTTCACCTGCCATTACCTCTCCTCTGACTGACTGTGCACTTTTGCCCATACGATAACGGATCGCAAAGTGGTCGCTATGAGTGTAGTCATTGCCTGAACCTGAACCTGAACACCCCTTATTTTAAAGGTGTGTGTGTGTAGAATGTTGCTCCTATATTGTTTGTGGAATTCACTCTTCAGTTCTCAAGATGCCGTCCAAGGAAGAAGGCAGCGTATCAAAATTTTGCTCACGCATCGCGAAAATCCAAGCTACTCACACGCAAAGCTGGCAAAATCGCTAAAAGTTGCCAAATCAACCGTTACAAATGCAATTAAAGTGTTTGGGGAACGTTTGTCGACAGCCAGGAAGTCTGGATCGGGGGGAAATCGAAAACCGGTAGTTTCAAGCGAAACAATAACCTCTCCCCCCGAGATGCCGAAAATAAGCTGGGTGTATCGTCTACAACCGTGCATCGAGCCAAAAAACGAGCCGGACTATCGACTTACAAGAAGGTGGTGACTCCAAATCGCAATGATAAACAAAATACGACGGCCAAAGCGCGATCCTGGAGGCTGTACACGACGATGCTGACGAAGTTTGATTGCGTGGTAATTGACGACGAAACCTACGTCAAAGCCGACTACAAGCAGCTTCCGGGACAGGAGTTTTATACGGCAAAAGGAAGGGTAAAGGTAGCAAATATTTTCAAGCTCATGAAACTGCCAAAGTTCGCGAAGAAATATCTGGTTTGGCAAGCCATCTGTACCTGTGGCTTGAAAAGCAGCATTTTCATAGCTTCCGGGACTGTCAACCGAGAAATTTACGTGAAAAAGTGTTTGAATAAACGTCTGCTGCCTTTCGTGAAGAAACATGGTTGTTCCGTTCTGTTTAGGCCGGATTTGGCATCTTGCCATTACGGTAAAAAGGCCATGGAGTGGTACGCCGCCAACAACGTGCAGGTGGTTCCCAAGGACAAGAACCCTCCCAACACGCCAGAGCTCCACCCCATTGAGAAATACTGGGCTATTGTCAAGCGGAACCTAAAGAAGACCAAAAACACTGCTAAGGACGAGCAGCAGTTCAAGGCAAACTGGCTTTCTGCGGCGAAGAAAGTGGACAAGGTGGCTGTACAAAATCTGATGGCAGGGGTTAAGCGTAAGGCCAGGCAATTCGGGTTTAAGAAAAGCGGAAGCCTAACTGAATATTTTTCCTGAATTTTATACTAATTAAACTTGAAAAAGAAATTTTATTTGATTTTTTAAATAAACGATTTTACCGATTCACACGCGTTTTCCCTTGACCTAATTTTGACCGTATCACCCTTTAGTTTTTCACGCAGTCGCTACGTGCAGATTATTTTGCGTTTAGAAGTCTGAAAACTATATGCACATCAGCGGACATCTGAGTTGTATACGTTAGAGCAATTTTTCCATTGAAATCTCTTACAGTTTTATAATAGCTGAATTCCGAAACCGATTGCGCCTATGTTTTAGCTATATTTCAATTCCACTTACAATGTTTGCGTATAATTTTATTGAAAAAGGTAGAAACTGATTTCAAGCATACGTCAGAGTTGAAATTTTGAAAAATGTTAGAGGTAACTAGTTTTTTGGTATAAAACATAGTTAGGGATGCCTAATGCCTATATTTCTGTTTATATGATATTTCAATCAGATCAGTATGAAGCACTTCATTTTTCATTGAAAGATTGTAATTAGAGCGTAGACCTATTGTTTCAATTATAAAAAGTTAATAAAAACATATGGCTTATCTTTATTTTGTTGAAAGAGGCATTTAACCTGCCTGGTATGGACATTCAAAACCTGTTTTTTTATTCCAAAATCTTGTCATTTATAACTTTCCAAAAGCTTCAATTTGTTGAATTTCTTATTTTCAGATGAAATACATAGTAAAACCATAATAATTTTTGTTTACAGATTCTGTACGCAAGATTATGAAAATTCAATAATATAAACTGTTAAGTATCTTGTTAAAAATTTTCAATTTTTTTGACTTTGTATAAAACAATTTTTTTCAATTTCTTTTCAGATTACCCCCAAACTGCACTGATCAGTTATGTTGATCTATCAGCCATTTCGTCAATCGGCTATATGCGCATCAGGCCGCTGCAAAAAATGACTTTTTGCTCCCATATGTTTTTTCGATGCCTTTTGGGTCACCAAGAATCAGTGTAAAATTTGAGATGATTTGGTTGATTCCTGAGTTAGCGCAACGTGTTTCAATTTTTTATGGAAATTGAATCATCCAGAAAATTATTTAGCTTCAAATGGTGTTAGATTTATGGTTTTGACTATTCTTCAGCTGCGTTTTCTGCTAACTTGACAAGCAGCTGAGCATTTGATGAAAAAAAGTAATAACGATTTCAAAATAAAAAATCTGAATCCATTGAAATTAATTTAAAAGTGGCAGACTTTGCTTGCTCGAGCTTTTAATAATTTTATGAAATGTTTTTGCCAAGGTTATATAAATCAATAAATTTCTTGGCTATGCAAAGCATTGTTTAAAGATTTTTTATTCTCATCCTACGGTTACACAGCTTTCAATTATGCAGAAAATACGCAAGAATTAAATAACATTATTTTGAAAAAAAATTGTATAACATCAAATATCTTTTCTAGGGTACAAGTTCGGTTTGTGATTTGTTCACATGAATTGTACTGCAAGAATCAAGGAATACATTTTATTCAAATTTATATTTATTGGAACTTTTAGCCCATGTCTGGCGATTTTTAAATGAAAAATTTTGTTTTCACATACAAATTTCCATACAAAATTAAAACTTGTTGCACTAATTCAAGACTGGATGGATCGCTTCCAAATTTTTTATGGCTATTTCTGGCTGCAAAAATAACCAAAAAAACGTTATAGGAGGTGGTAAAATTTCCATACAAAGCTTGCAACGGTCTAATGCGCATATTATCCAATATGCGCATTTAGGAACACTTACTCCTACGGCTATTTTCATAATAATTTGTAGAGCACATTTCAACTAATAAATTCCCTTAATCAAATATGTAGCGCCTAATAGATGCTCCCCAAGTTGATTGCATTGAACATCAACATTCATAACATTAACCTCTGTGAAAAGACTTCCATCTGTACCGTTGAGCCGTCAACACGTACGCCGGAGCATCGTATCGTTGCTGTGTACCTGCAGGAACATTTTACATTATTTATTTTTTCCTTACCTGTATTTCAATCAGCACTTTTCAGTGCTAAAATTATTTTCATTTTCTTTTATTCATATTTTCTCTTTTCTTTCCAGCATGGGGAAGTCTTCGGCCGGCTCAAGGGCCGGAAGAAAACGGATTGCTGAACCTAATCCAGGGCCATCTGCCAAAAAAGTTGAAATTTCCAATTCATTCGATGTCCTTCATAACATTGGTGATGAGGAAATATTCATATTTAATTCTGATAAGAGTACTAAGAAACCTTCTTCTTCTTATACTCTTAAAAACGAAAAGATTCCACCAATAACGGTCACGATTCCTGACTTCAATGCCTTTCGAAAAGAAATCGTCACTTCCGTCAAGGATGTGAAGATTTCTTTTCAGATCGGTCGAAGGGGAACTGCTCGTATATTGGCGGAATCTTTTAATGATTTTCAAAAGGTTTTAAATTATTTGAATAATAAAAAACACCAATTTTTTACGTACGACACTAGAGGTGATCGTCCTTTTAAAGTTGTACTTCGTGGTCTCACCGGCGATCAGACACCGGATGAGATCACAAATGAATTAAATTCTTTGTTAGGTTTTTCTCCAATTCAAGTAATTCAAATGAGGAAAAGAACCAACACGAATAATACCAGTAGTGTTGGTTTTGCTCCTGAACTTTATTTGATCCATTTTAAAAAGGATCAGGTTAATAATCTGCAAATTCTTGAAAAGGCTCGTCTTATGTTTCATTGTCGAGTCAAATTCGAACCTTTTCGTAAATCTTCTACCAATTTTTTACAAAACATTACGCAATGTCGTCGTTGTCAAGCTTTTTGTCATGGCACTAAAAATTGTAGAATGAATGCCAGATGCATGTTTTGCGGCTCATTCGATCATGAAAAATCTAAATGCCTTTTTGGTGGTGATAAGCCAAAAACAGAATTTTTTAAGTGTGCGAATTGCGCAGGTAATCACTCCTCGAATTCGCTAGATTGTCCCATCAGGGCAAAAATTATTGCTTCTAGGAAAAATCCCAAAGTTTCCAGAAAAGTTTCTTCTCCTCCTTCCTCTTTTTCGTGTTCACACGTCGGGCCGGCAAACAACCTGCCTGTTCGCGGTCAGCCTCGGTCGACATTGGAATCACGGCTGGGTAATACCCGAAGTGATTTTAATGTTACCTGGGCTGATTCTGCGCCACAGACTCGTTGTTTATCGTTCTCAGAGGTGGTTGAAAATGGGATTCCCTCTTCAGGTTTAACTAATAAAAATGGGAAAAAACCAAGTCTCAACGTTCATGCGAAGGCTTGGGAAAATCCCCGAAATTCAAATACTTGTTCTTCTCCTTCATTTTCTGATCCTAACAATTTTGTTGATTTGGGTGAGATTACTGAGGAAAAATTAAAATTTTTGCATCAAAATTTAATGGAAATGATGCAACTTATGTTGAAAGCAAATTCAATGTTTGAAGCTTTCCAAACTTCTTTTAATTATGCTAACAAAATTATTATGACTTTACGATTCCCTCATGGATCCAAATAGATGTTTAAACATTATGAATTGGAACGCTAGATCTTTGCTGGCTAACCAAGACGAGTTCTTTTTATTTTTGAAAACTCAGAACATACATATTGCTGCCATCACTGAAACTTTTTTAAAGCCAGACAATAACTTGAAAAGCAATGCTTTCTTTAAAATTTTACGAAATGATCGACTTGATCGACAAGGTGGGGGTGTAGCTATTGTCATCAATAGTCGTCTCAAATTTAGACTTCTTCCTTCTTTCAATACAAAAGTCTTAGAAACAATTGGAATTGAATTAGAAACTTCTATGGGGAAAATTATAATTGTTGCCGCATATTTGCCTTTCCAATGTAGCGGTGAACAAAAAAATTTTTTGAAGGGAGATTTACAAAAACTCACCAGAAATAAATCTAAATTTTTTATTATTGGTGACTTTAATGCAAAACACCGATCTTGGAATAATATTTCATCAAATTCAAATGGGAATATTTTGTTTAATGACTGCTCTGCAGGTTATTATACTGTTGAATATCCTAATGGGCATACTTGTTTTTCTACAATTAGAAATCCCTCCACAATTGATTTGGTTCTAACGGATTTAGGCGAGCATTGTAGTCAATTAGTTACTCATGCGGACCTCGATTCAGACCACCTTCCAGTAACATTTTCTATATCTCAAAGTCCCATTGAAAACCCTTTAAAATCAACTTTTAATTTTCAAAAGGCTAACTGGGAGCGATATATGAATTTTATTGAACGTAATTTAGATGTAAACGTTCCATTGAATTCAATAGAAGATATTGATTTGGCTGTAGAAAATTTGACAACTTCAATAGTCAATGCTAGAGCCGCTTCAATACCTAAAGTTAAACATAAATTTAATCAACCTTTAATTGATGATGATCTTCAGTTTTTGATACGACTGAAAAACATTCGTCGACGCCAATATCAACGTACTAGGGATCCTTATTTGAAATTAATTTATTGCGACCTTCAAAAAGAGATCAAACGTCGTTTAAATTTCATTCGTAATGAAAATTTTGCTAAAGCAGTAGAGGATATAAAACCCTACTCAAAGCCATTTTGGAAATTAACTAAAATTTTGAAAAAGCCCCAGAAGCCAATTCCTACTTTGAAAGATGGGGATAAACTTCTTTTAACTAATTCAGAAAAGGCTCAAAAATTAGCCCAACAATTTGAGTCTGCTCATGATTTTAATTTAAACGTTGTAAGTCCAATTGATGCTCAAATTTCCCTAGAATTTGATGATATTCTTTCCAAGCAAAATGTGTTTGAAAGTTCTTGTGAGACAAATATTGATGAACTTAAATTGATTTTCAAAAAATTTAAAAATATGAAAGCTCCAGGGGAAGATGGGATTTTCTATATTCTTATTAAAAAGTTGCCTGAAAGCACTTTAAATTTTTTAGTTAAAATCTTCAACAAATGTTTTCATTTGGCTTATTTTCCCAATAAATGGAAAAATGCCAAAATAACTCCAATTTTGAAACCTGGAAAAAGTGCTTCAGAGCCTTCAAGTTATCGACCAATTAGTTTGCTTTCTTCTTTAAGTAAACTATTTGAGAGAGTTATTTTGAATAGAATGATGATTCACATTAATCAGAATTCTATTTTCCCTGATGAACAATTTGGTTTTCGTCATGGACATTCTACTACACATCAACTTTTGAGTGTAACTAATATGATTAACGCTAGCAAATCTGAAGGTTATTCAACTGGTGTTGCTCTTCTTGATATTGAAAAAGCTTTTGACAGTGTTTGGCACAAAGGTTTAGTAGCTAAATTAGCTCGATTTGATTTTCCTGTATATCTCACCAAAATTATTCAAAATTATTTGACTAGCCGAACCTTACAAGTAAGCTATCAAAATGCATGCTCTGAAAGGACACCCATTAGAGCTGGTGTCCCTCAAGGCAGTATACTTGGGCCAATTTTATACAATATTTTTACTTCTGATCTTCCTGATGTACCAGAAGGAAAAGGTAGAAGATTATTTGCTGATGACACTTTGCTTTCAGCCAAAGGTCGAAATTTACGGGTGGTACGCAGTAGATTGCAACAAAATTTAAATTCCTTTTTGAATTACTTGAAAATGTGGAAAATTTCTCCTAACGCTTCCAAAACTCAACTTATTTTATTTCCCCATAAGCCAAGAGCAAATTTTTTAAAACCTAATGAAAATCATTCCATAACTTTTAATGGGGTTTCATTAGAATGGTCTGATCACGTGAAGTACTTGGGACTTACACTTGATCGGAATCTTACTTTTAAAAATCACATTGAAGATATTCAATCTAAATGTAATAAATACACTAAATCTCTTTATTCTCTCATCAACAGGAAATCCCGGTTGTGTCTGCGAAATAAAATGCTCATCTACAAACAAGTTTTCCGACCAGCGATCATGTATGCAGTTCCGATTTGGTCTAGCTGCTGCGCGACGAGGAAGAAAGCCATCCAGAGGATTCAGAACAAGGTTCTGAAAATGATTTTGCGGCTTCCACCTTGGCACAGCACCGAAGATCTTCATCGGATTGCGGGCATTGAATCGATCGAAGAGATGGCCAACAAAATCATCTCCAACTTCAGAGGCAAATCGATGCAGTCTTCCATCGCAGAGATTCGTTCTCTTTATGTTTAGTTTAATTTTAAGATAGTGTTTAGTTTTAAGTATAAAATATTTTTGCTATTACAGGATGTTCTCCTACATTAAAAACTTGATTGCGCTCAGCAAATTTAAATCTTATAAATAAATTTTTATATTGTAGTTACTTATAGGGCTATGAACAGTTCATTATTGAGCTGAACACCTAGTTTAATGCAATAATGTAATATAAGTGTAATGATGATTTGATACAAATAAAGACATATTTAAAAAAAAAAAAAAAAAAAAACCTCTGTGAAACAGGAAAAAAGAAACATCATAATTGTTGGGTCACTGTAGCACGTTTCGGCAGTTATTTTTTCACCACGATCGTTTTGAGTGCTTTGAGTGAGCAGCTTCGCATACCTACATGGTTAAGTGGTGAAAAAAAACGGAGCTTTCAGCGCAAGTTGAATGAAAACGATTCTGTAAGTTATTAGAAAGCTTCGACAATCGCGTGGGCATGAATGGCAACTGCCATATTGCTCTTCAGTAAGGTGAATTTTCGATTTTAAATTTTCTATCACTACTTATTATAATTTTTGAAGAATGTTTTCTGGAGTAAAAAAAATCGTATCAGTTTTCATCGCCTTCTGATCTGATTGCGTTAAGACGAAACATCTGTAAATAAACAAACAAGTTAACAGTTACATTTGTTCGTTAATTAAAATATTGAAATATTGATAGAAATCATTAAAACGATTTATACAATAACTGTTGCGATATTTTTCAAATAAACAAAGTCTAATGTTCCACTCAAATCACTCTTGATAAGTTCAAACTCATTCTGTTAAACAGACCCCATGATTATTCGACTCTACTACACTCTGAACTCGGAGAACTCGTTCCACGTTAAGGATGTACTCAATTCGGGATGCCATACAAAGTATTTCACTTTCACGTTGCCATCCTGTTATTTGCAAATTAGTCAGTGAGTATACTCTACTACAGTTTAAAAAAAAACTGTTTAAACACGTTAAATTTCAAACACTATACCTTAAGTCTCAGATTGCGACTCGATATTGTAATGACATTTTAAAATATGTACCTGAAAATAATCAAAATATGTTCTGTCTTGTCTTCTTATGTGATTTAGGTCTTAATTTATAGACATTTTATTGCTAGCATTTCCTTACTTGTGCTTTTACATAAACTGTTATAGGACCTTCCAGATTGTGTTGATTATATCATTCTAGAATAGAGAATTATTGTTCTAAAAAATAAGTACAGCTGTTAAAAATGATGTTTCTCAAATGATTGAAAATGCACATTTGTTGAATAGTTCATAATGGAATGATAATTTATTTTCACCACCTATTCAGCTCTCATCCTCTTCTCGTTTGACCCCATTTGGCAACAGCATTCTCGTAGATGCACTGATACACATCGAATGCCGTGCTACATAGTATGGGAACCACATCCTTGGTACATTTTTCATAAACTGCTGCAGAATATTTCGGCCTTATGAAACGGCTTACGAATTTCTGGATCGTATCTTGGTTGAAACTAAGATCATCGTTCATAAAGCCAGCTCTCTTCACAATGCACTCACCAAAACACTAGAAGGAAAAATCACTTATTGATGTTTAACAATATTCGTTCACAACTTTTTTTACCTCGATCAATGGCGATCTGATTGAAAAGTCTCCACTTCTGATGGCATTATACGTTTCGTTATCTACACCATATTCCCCACGACAAGCGTTGTAGGCTGCCAGAATGTTTTGACTCCGCTAGAATAGATAATACAGAATCGATCATATTTGTAAATAATCTGGTCAGACATTTTGAGTTTCGTTACCGACTGGCCAAGATACGTTGTGAGCAGCAAACACGCAAGGAAAATTTTGGATTTCACCATTCTGTCTGATCGGTCGATGTAAACTAACTGACGGTTTGACCATCTTTAGTATTTAGTTTTATCTTGAGCTGCTCGTGAACTACGCCCACGCATCTTGACAATTTTGGGAGAAACACTTTCACTGTTCATTTTGGGCAAACCGCCTCCTAGCTAACGGAACATCAACCCAATTTTTGGGCTTTCTTTAGGGTGCATTGTTAGCGTGCTTGTGTCTGAAAAAAGATTTTATTTTATTCAATGCATTTAAAATTTATACATCAATGACAAAAAGCTGGTTTTATATCCCAGTAGAATGTGCAATTTATTGAAAACAGAATCGTTTTTTTTTTAAATTAAAAACATCAGAAAAAAGCGTTGATACTAGGGGATTTTTTTTTATTATCTGACGGGTTTGCGCCGGAGGTCTTCAGATTTTCCCCAAAATTGAAAATTTGGTTCATTTTTGCGACTTAAAAACACATGTATTTTTTCAGATTTCTAACATTTTTATTTTTCGAGTTAGCTTCGGTTAGATTTTTTTGTAAATAAAAAACAACCATTTTTCAAAGCTACATAACTCTGTTGTTTCTCAACGGAAATTATAAAATAGCACATCAAAATGCATTGAAATTTTATCAGCTTTCCAAATAGAATAGTTGAAAAAAATTAAATAATGACCTTCAACATGAAAAGTTGTAAATAAACTTTAAATGGCGTCTAAAAGTACCGTCTGCACCACCGAATATTTTGCAAAAAATACCATTGTGTAGCTCAATTCATGATGCAACTTTCATCTGAAGACACCAAAGTGGGCCATTAACACCTTGAAGAGTTATGAAAGAAATAATGACAATAAATCTCTTTTTTTGCATCGAAAATAAACAATGGTCGAACAACTGCACTCACATATGGAGATAGCAAGCACTTCTAACAACATGGAAACAAAAGAACTTATCAAAGCTGGTAAAAAACACTATTTTTTCGTCCTTTTCAGACTGCCCTTACTCGCATAACAGTCCCGTATGAATTTTCGTCATTTTAGGTCAACATAAGGCTTCAACATAAAAGACTAAAAAAGAGGTTTTGTTTTAGAAAATTCGAAAAAAATATCAATTCGTGGCTGTCCTATATGAAATATACCTGAATAACAGTCCTATATGTGAAATACCACGGATTTGGTTACTTTTCAATGTTTCTTTCGGCGAAATAGTCTTCGGTTTATTGCTTTGAATCATTTAAACATTTTTTTAACTCACTTGTTGTCAAATGATGCACACTAGTTTTCGAAGGCAGGTCTGACTTTCTTAGGAATGACTTCCTGAGCGAAAAACTATCGGATGTAATCAAAAATCGTAAAAAGATTCAACTTACAATGTGGAATTCATGATATTTTTTTTGCAAAAGTTTGTTTCTTTTTCTGACAATTGCATTTAGAAGTTCAAAAATGATCAAATTTAAGTCTTAGAAAGTAGCTTGGTGAGAAAAATATATTTTGTATGGGACTGTTACGCTAGTAGATTCGAAAAAGGTTTCAAATATGGTCGATTAACAGTCCCATAATGAATAAAAAATGGTGCTCTCGACCTTACCATAAACCCAATTTGAAAATTTCAGGCCTAACGATTTATTATGACAACCTAAAAACGATTTTCGTTTATGCTGAAAGTGGTGATCATAATTTAAAAATACATATTCCAAATCAGAAAAAGCTGATTGTCTCGCTTGCTTATTTTTGTACATGGGACTGTTATGAAAGAAGGGGCGGTAGATTGTTGCAGCTTAACTGACTTTATGTTATATCCAAAAATCTAATAACGTATTCATTTATACCCAGTTTTGCACCAGGTCACAACAAGTTATGCACATTTTACTGTCATTTTCAGAAGTTTATGCGCTAAGTTTTGCATCCGTGATTCCCCAGATTCGATTTAAAATGGACGGTGGAACACTGAAGATTCATGTATGAGCGATCGAGGTAGCAAAACACTGACGACGAATTATGTTCGTTTTAGTATGGTAAACCTCTAAACTGGGCGAATGTAGAAAACGAATACGGAAAAGTATCATATTTTCATCATTTTACAGCCTGGGCTGGCCATACTGAGCTCTTTGATTATTTCTACAACATTTGTGCCACTTTCTCATACTGTTTTGATCAATGGGAAAGGATTTTGGTGTCCAGTGCTTAGCTCCCGATATAAAAACTATGTAAAGCACGTCTATATTTAATTTTTTTAATCACATTTTTGTGATCCCAAACATAGGGACTGAACCTTCTACTATTGACATTGATTATGCTTCACAATGATCTTTGATCGAAACATTAATAAGTTATATAGTATATGACCAGGTTGTAAAAGCAACATTCCCATGATTAGTTATATCACTTAAACAATACGATACTCAGAATTTTGGTTAAAATTTAAAGTCAGTTTTGCTGCAAACACTCTACAAAGCAGGAAAAAGTAGTGTTTTTTACCTGCTTTGGTAAGTTCTATTGTTTCCATGTTGTTAGAAGTGCTTGCTATCAACATATGTGAGTGTAGTTGTTCCACCATTGTTTGTTTTCGATGCAAAAAAAGAGATTTATTGTCATTATTTCTTTCATAACTCTTCAAGGTGTTAATGGCCCACTTTGGTGTCTTGAGATGAAAGTTGCATCATGAATCGAGCTACACAATGGTATTTTTTGCAAAATATTCGGTGGTGCAGACGGTACTTTTAGACGCCATTTAAAGTTTATTTATAACTTTTCATGTTGAAGGTCATTATTTAATTTTTTTCAACTATTCTATTTGGAAAGCTGATAAAATTTCAATGCATTTTGATGTGCTATTTTATAATTTCCGTTGAGAAACAACAGAGTTATGTAGCTTTGAAAAATGGTTATTTTTTATTTACAAAAAAATCTAACCGAAGCTAACTCAAAAAATAAAAATGTTAGAAATCTGAAAAAATACATGTGTTTTTAAGTCGTAAAAATGAACCAAATTTTCAATTTTGGGGAAAATCTGAAGACCCCCGGCGCAAATTGTCAGATAATAAAAAAAAAATCCCCACTAGTGTTATAAATAAAACGAGCACTCTAATGTCCACTCAGACCTAACCGTTTATATTAGGCGGCTATCAATGTAGTGTACTGATCAAACATAAAAACGACATGCTTCGTGAATATATTTCTTTTAAGAAATTATTATGGTTTAGTCAATGGATGACACAATACATACACGTGCACAAGAAATGGAAAAATAACAAAAGAAGTAGGTATCATCGTATAATTTAGAATTCTGAGAAGAGGTTTTTTTCAAGCATTCAGTTTTTTAAAATAATTTGTACACACACTCATCCAAGTGAAAAAAACAATTTTTTTTTCAATCAAATCATAATAATCCTAATATAAGCAAAACAATAAAATTGCATTAAAATATTTTTAAGAAATGTTTTGAAATTTTTGTTCCCAAAATTATGCAACACCTTTAAATAACACTAGTTTACAGCATTTTTGAACTTAGTAAATTGCAGACTACATTCAATGGTAAATTTGGCACTGAAAACAATGTTTTTGAAAAAAAAAAATTATGGAAAATCAGGCAGTGTTTCTAGATTCATTTTATTCAAAAAATAAAAGCTCTACTTGGGATGTTATAACTATATTCTCGCTACATTTAGCATTCTGCTGTCTTCGACAAAGTTGAATAATAAATTTAACCTTCCAAAGCCGTTCGCTAAATATCCGTTTCGGGGAAATTAGAGTTGTAGTTTGATTTCATTCTCCTGTCTGTAAATGTAAACCGATTTTGATGATGTTATATTCATTGTGTAGGTAATTTAATCTTATTACTCAACATTTCAAAACCAAATCGATATCTATTACCAGGTTATCAGAAACTGGTTCAGAAAGTAAAAAGTCCGAAAAATAAATTTTCAAACTCTCATACCTTTTGACAGCTTTTCTGTATTTAACGGTTTCATTATTGTTTGAAATCGTCAAAAATCCATCTATCCGACAAAATATAGATATGTTGGGTTTTGACCGCTATCACAGATTTTCCGGTAGAAAAAAATCCTGCTTAAAAAAACGGCATCCAATTTAGGCTTTGCTTAGCTGTATTTTATTTCCCAATGAACCGATTTTCAAAACTCAAATTTTAATTTTTCGTCGTTAGCTTGATCATTATTTTCATAAACTTATTTGGTCTGTCACAATTACCAGTTCATCAGTGTATTGGGATGATGATAAAGATGTTCGAAATGTGCACATCTGGTCATATTGACCCGAACAGCTTTTAAGAGCTTAAAAAAAGAAGAATTAGGTATAACCTACTATTCAGAAGTAAAACAATCCATTTTTTGTAAAAAGGAGTAATACAAACTCGTTGCGCAGAAGAGAGATTTGTACCAAAGATCTCAAATTTGACAGCAATACTAAGAGAAAAAGTTAAAAGTGAACTAGTCTAATAAACATTTTTGATCGAAAGAACTCTCGAAAGCATAACCTTTTGCAAATGAGTAGAGCAATTTTCGATGCAGCTAAATAACATCATTTTAATTCGAAAAAAAAAGCAATTCAACAGGTTTGAAGTTGTTATTTTGAGGTTTACTTTGTTAATGTCATAACTCATCAAAGCTAAAAAAAAATTGTAATCTTTCATTAATTTCAATACAATTTCTCTATCATTAGGTGCAGTAGGTGCTGGAGAAAGTTTATGATTGATTGAGAAAGAAAAATGTTAAAATTCTTATTTTGAACACACAAATCAGGCTCTACTACAATGATGAGCTTCCTTGTATATGGAATTATCGATGCGAGATTCTATGCCGGACCGGCATTAACATGATTTCTAATAACTGGCATTGTTCTCCCATTGCATATATCTGAAAAAAATCACATAATATATATCCCATCACAAGACAAAGCAGGATGAAAACAATCAAATAAATGCTAACCGATTCAGATGGTGCATTGGGTAAGATATCGTACTGACAAGCCTAGATGAGATGTTGCAGTGAGTTCGATTCTCATCATATTTTTTTGGGATGAATCATACTGGAACAAATAAAAATTTCTTCTTTTGTCAACCGCCTCTCCCATCGAAATTTCCATAAAACGGTTTTATTTGGATGAATATTGATATTGAGTTTTATTCTTTATGCATATTTTCTCTGGTTTGTCATATATTTATGCACTAGGATTCAGTGATGAAAATATCATAAATCAATTCCATTGAACTCGTTATTTTTTCTATTTATTTATTTATTTATTTATTTATTGTCGTCAATCAGTTGTAGACCGTTTCATTTACAAATACGTTTATAACTAGTTATAAACTAAGTCTAATTTATCCGGAAGAATTGTTTTTTAAGTTTACTTCTGTTCATTGTCACATCTACATTTTCATAATACATATTATAGCATGACATCATTCTGTTAATAGGTACATTTTTGGCATAATTTGTTCTGTGACTATTGATGAAAAATAAATTCCGGTTTCTAAAAGATCTAGTGGGAGCATAAAAGTTAAGATTTTCTAAAATTTCAGGAGCATTCACTTTTTGAGCTACAGTATCATTTATGAAGACTATCATTGCAAACTGGCTGGTAAACGGTGGATAATGTGCAACACGAGACCCCATAGTGGTCACATCACCTCTTATTCACAACTCCTATCTCTACCTCCCCGTGGTACCGGCTGGGATGCGAGTAACCTAAGCGGAGATCGGGTACCCAACCCCGGTGGATGCTTTGGTCGCATGCAGACTGAGAAGGTGGCCGCACGCGTCTATTCCCCAGGTCAGGGGCGGCGTGCAACAACAACCGAGCGTATGTTCTCCAGGTCAAACGGCTCAAACAGCGTCTGTCTTGCAGCAAGCGGCTGAATTTATGCAATGCGGCTCCCGCCAGCTAAGTCCAAGATGGCAGCCCCATCGCGGGACAGGGACTTTAGGCTAACAACCTACTGCTCCCGATGTATTGTTACAGAAACTGAGAGAAGAAATAACCGAATTGGAACTTTGGCAACGACTTTTAGCATGAAAACACGGACTAGAATGGGAACTCGGAATGTTTTGACCCTTGCCCAGCCAGGAAAGATGGCTCAACTTGCTAGAGAAGCTAGCCGCCTCAAGCTAGAGATAGTGGGACTGAGCGAAGTCCGTTGGCCTAACACTGGAGAACACAAGACACAGTCCGGGCAAGTACTGCTTTACTCTGGCATACGAGGAGAACATGCTACTCGGGAACGAGGAGTTGGTTTCCTGTTAAGCCCGCAGGCCCATGCGGCCCTCAAAAGATGGGAACCGATAACCGAAAGAATAATCGTAGCCAGATTCAGAATACGGGTTAGAAACCTTACAATGGTCCAGTGTTATGCGCCAACTGACGTTGCCGATTTGCAGGAGAAAGAGCAGTTTTACAGTCAATTGAACAGCGTGGTTGAGAGAATTCCGAAGGGTGACATTCAAATCCACTTAGGCGACTTCAACGCAAAGATTGGCTCCGATAATCAGGACTTTGAGCGCATCATGGGGCGCCATGGTCTAGGACAGATGAGCGATAACGGAGAGCTGTTTGTAGAATTTTGTGGCAACAACAACATGGTGATCGGTGGACCGCACTTCCCCCATCGACCAGCACATAAGGTCACTTGGGTATCCCGAGATGGCCGAACAGAAAATCAAATTGACCACATCTGCATCAGTCGAAAATGGAGAAGGAGCCTTCTTGATGTCCGCAACAAACGAAGCGCAGACATTGCATCTGATTATCACCTCGTCCTTGGCGAGATACGACTGAGAGTTGCGCGTGTCCAACGGCGCGAGGAGAAAGTCGGGTGTCTATACGACGTCCGCCGGTTGGAGAATCCAGAGGTGAAAAGGGCATACGTTGAACAGCTAGAATCCCGAGCCTCAGAGCTGCCGACAGACGGAACAGTCGAAGAACAGTGGTGTGGAATCAAGAATGCCTTTATCACGACGAGCCATGGTACTCTCGGTAAAGTTTGTGGAAGACGAAGTGAATGGATGTCGGATGAAACCTAGAGGATGATCGATAATCGGAGAAAGGCGAAAGTCGGAATTGAGCAGGCATGTACCGGGTCAGCCAAAGCAGCCGCCCGCTTACGATATGCAGACCTGGAAAAGGCAGTTAAACGAGCTTGTAGACGAGACAAGAGAGCCTGGACAAACTCCCTAGCCGAAGAGGGAGAAAGAGCCGCCGCCATTGGAGATATCCGATTATATTATATGATATTTCTCGCCGCCTTAGTGGTGCAAGGACTAATGCAAGAATGCCGCTGAAAGACCGAGCAGGTCAGCTGCTGACAGATTGAACAGATCAGCTCAAGCGTTGGACTGAGCATTTTGATCAACTTTTCCGAGTTACAAATAGCAATGGCCAACAGAACCCGCAGCTCGAGGCGCCCACAGTAAGTCGCATTAATGGCGTCAACTCGGAAGCGCCCTCGCTGGCTGAAATAGAAGCGGCAATCAAGGACATGAAATCCAACAAAGCGCCTGGTATCGATTGCATTCCTGCTGAAATGCTCAAAGCCGACCCTGCCTTGTCAGCACAAATGTTGCACCGTCTTTCCGCTGACATTTGGGATACTGCAACATTCCCGGCCGACTGGATGCAGGGTATCCTCGTAAAGGTCCCAAAGAAAGGAGACCTAACAGAGTGCGGTAACTGGCGTGGCATAACTTTGATCTGTACAACCCTTAAAGTACTGTGCAAAGTGATCCTGAACAGGATCCAGGATGAGATCTTGACTGGATCGATTGACTGTAGACCAAACCGAGAATAGCCGTGGAATCCTTCAACCATGGAGCATGTGAACGACCTTGACCTGGCAGACGATATTGTTTTGCTCGCCCAAACACAACAAGACATGCAGAGCAAACTCGACGACCTCACCGAAAGCTCCAAGGCAGCAGGTCTCAAAATCAATGTCGGAAAGACCAAGTCGATGGAAATCAATACAGAAAATCGTTCCAATTTCGTGGTAGCTGGACAACAGGTTGAGAAAGTGGAGTGCTTCCAGTATCTTGGTAGCCAGATTACGCCTGATGGTGGTACCAAGAAGGACATCGAAACCCGGATCAGAAAAGCCCGATTTGCGTTTGCGAGTCTCCGAAACATCTGGCGGTCACGCCAGATCCCTCTACGAACTAAGATCCGAATCTTCAACTCAAACGTTAAATCCGTATTGCTGTACGGGTGTGAAACTTGGTGCACATATGCGGTGACGACGCGAAAACTGCAAGTTTTTGTGAATCGCTGCCTGCGGAACATCATCCGCGCTTGGTGGCCTGGCAACTGAATCTCAAACGATGAACTTCATCGCCGGTGTCATCAAAAGGCGCTAGAAATCGAGATTCGGGAACGTAAGTGGAGATGGATTGGGCACACGCTGCGAAGAGATTAAAATGAGATTTGCAGAGAGGCGCTTGACTGGAATCCAGATGGGCATCGAAGAAGAGGCAGGCCCAAAAGCTCGTGGCGGTGAAGTCTAGCCGCTGAAATCCGCACAGTTGACGAGAACCTTGGCTGGCTGCAAGTGAAGACGCTGGCTCCGGATCGCCAGCAGTGGAGATCTTTTATGGTCAATCGGCGCTGGACCCTTAGGTAGGTAGGTAGGTCATTGCAAACTCTCTTCGTTTTTTCAGTGTATTTAAATTAATAAGCATGTATCGAGATTCATATGATGGAAGAGGTAAAGTCGTCGAGCCTAATTTTTGCAAGGCAAACAACAAGAATTGCTTTTGTACTGACTCAATACGATTTATGTGAACTTCTTGGTATGGAGACCACACTACACTGCAGTATTCAAGGGGGGGGGGGGGGGGCTAACATAAGCTACATACAAAGTTTTTATTGTGTAAGGATCATTAAATTGCAGATTAAATCTTTTGATAAAACCAAGCATATTACTTGCCTTGTAGATAATATTATTAAAATGGACAACAAAGGTTAGTTTAGAGTCCATTAAGATTCCTAAGTCTCTCACTTGACTTGACTTGACTAGTTAGTTGCTTTCTCGAAAATGATATTGAGTTACATTTTTTTACATTAAGCTCTAGTAAACATTTTGAGTACCAGGTATAAAAACAATTTATTCCACGTTGAAACACTTCAATATCCGATAGTTTACGTATTTCCAGAAAAATTTTCATATCGTCTGCGTAAATTGAAACATTTAAATTTTTTAAGATTTAGTCAACATCGTTAACAAATAAAATTAACAGTAACGATCCAAGATGAGAACCTTGAGGAACACCTGATGATACATTTACAACTTGTGACAGACTTCCTTCAAATCGTACTCTTTGTGTTCTATCAGTTAAATATGACTGAATCCATTGCAAAAGTCTATGATTAAACCCAAACTTAGCTAACTTGAAAAGTAACAAAGGAATGTCGACCCTATCGAATGCTTTACTAAAATCAGTATACAATGTTTCAACATCAGGGATTGAAATGCTCTTGCTCAAGCGGCTGAGCATCAAAGCTCTTGAAGCTCGAGAGCGAAGAAAGCTGGAGCCAATTCTAGCCCACAAATAAATGCTCAAATCAAGCTCATACCTCTTCTGGCTCTAGGAGACAAGGTTTTGCATTTTGCTTTGAGTTTGTTAGCTCAAGGAGCCGAAATTTCTTGAGCTTGATGGCTCAGCAAAATTGTAACACTTGAGCCAAATGATGTGTATTGACTTTGCTATTGTGGTGCTGTGTGAGCCAACGGCTTTTTATGCACCAGGAACTGTGGAAGGGCTTGTTGGGATTAATAAAATCAATGTTAAAGATTTCTTGTAACTGGTAAAAGTTACCAGCACTAGTAACTATGGAATAGTAAAATTTACAATTTTTCGGGAAAAACGCCAAATGAAAGAGCTTTTTGCGAGGATTATTAAAATCAATGTTAGAGAGTTCTAGTTACTAGTAAAAGTTACCAGCTCTAGTAACTATGAAATAGTAAGATTTACATTTTTTCGGGAAAAACGCCAAAAGAAAGGGCTTTTTGCGAGGATTATTAAAATCAATGTAAGAGAGTTCTAGTTACTAGTTAAAGTTACCAGCACTAGTAACTATGAAATAGTAAAATTTACATTTTTTCGGGAAAAACGCCAAATGAAAGGGCATTTTGGGAGGATTATTAAAATCAATGTTAGAGAGTTCTAGTCACTAGTTAAAGTTACCAGCACTAGTAACTATGAAATAGTAAGATTTACAAATTTTCGGGAAAAACGCCAAATGAAAGGGCTTTTTGCTAGGATTATTAAAATCAATGTTAGAGAGTTCTAGTTACTAGTTAAAGCTACCAGCACTAGTAACTATGAAATAGTAAAATTTACATTTTTCGGGAAAAACGCCAACTGAAAGGGCTTTTTGCGAGGATTATTGAAATCAATGTTAGAGAGTTTTAGTCACTAGAAAAAGTTACTAGCTCTAGTAACTATGAAATAGTAAAATTTCAAAATTTTCGGGAAAACGCCAAATGAAAGGGCTTGTTGCGAGGATTATTAAAATCAATGTTAGAAATTACTATTTACTGGTAAAAGTTACCAGCACTGGTAACTATGAAATAGTAAAACTTCGAAATTTTCACGCCAAACGAGAGGGCTTGTTGCGAGGATTATTAAAATCAATGTTTATGTGTTAAAAATTTGAAAGTTTTCTTATTTCATAGTAACTAGTGCTGGTAACTTTTACTAGTTACTAAAACTCTCTAACATTGATTTTAATAATCCTCACAAAAAGCCATTTCTTTTGGCGTTTTCCCGAAAATTTGTAAATTTAATATTTCATAGTTACTAGTGCTGGTAACTTTTACTAGTAACTAGAACTCTCTTACATTGATTTTAATAATCATCACAAAAAGCTCTTTCATTTGGCGATTTTCCCGAAAAATTGTAAACTTTACAATTTCATAGCTACGAGTGCTGGTAACTTTTACTAGTTACTAGAACTCTCTAACATTGATTTTAATAATCCTCGCAAAAAGCCCTTTCATTTGGCGTTTTTCCCGAAAAAAATGGAAATTTTACTATTTCATAGTTACTAGTGCTGGTAACTTTTACTAGTAACTATAACTCTCTCACATTGATTTTAATAATCCTCGCAAAAAGCTCTTCCATTTGGCGTATTTCCCGAAAAATTGTAAATTTTACTATTTCATAGTTACTAGTAGTGGTAACTTTCACTACTTACTAAAACCGTCCAACATTTATTTTAAAAATCCAGGCAACAAGCCCTTTTTTTAGTTACTTCACTTGTGCACAAAAAAGCAGGCGTTGGCTCGAACAGCAGCAGTGAAAACAAGCTCGTTAACGAATTTGAATCGGTTGAGCCAACAAGCTCAAGCTCCCCTGGAGGCATGAGCTAAAGGGCTCACGAGGCAAAAAAAGAGCTAAGGTTTCTTCCAAATAAGAGCTCAGCAATGCGAAGCTCCGGAGACAAAACCGATAGGAGCTTCGTCGATTTCTTTGTAAGCGGAGCTATGGAAATAAAGAGCTATGAAGCTCGCTCAAAAGAGCCTAATTTTCAATCCCTGGTTAAAATATAAGGGAGTTGTAGCGATTTTCGGAGTGACAAATTAACAGATTCCATAAGGGAGTTTTTTCTATGGGCGCTTACAGGTAGCCCAACAAATTGTAATGATGCGATAATGAAAATATCATGAATTCATTGGGGATCGCAGAAGAATTTTTCTTTCTGGAAATGCCTGAATAAATTTAAAAGTCACCTAACCTAAGCTTGCCAGATACCTAATTAACATTGTCCAGTTTTTATAGTCTTACTAGCAGACCCGGTAAACTTCGTCTTACCATGTTCAACTTGGCGTCCATTTTCCATTTTTCCTAGTTTTCTTTCCATTTCCCTTCTTTCCCTTAACTCAAATCTTCCCGCTTAATTCTATCAAAATTAAACCTAAGATTTTTAACTCAACGGGTCGTTTAAAATCCAATTTTTGTAACTTGTTCCATAAATAACTGTATGTTGATAATAAGTATGTTTCATTTGCTGTATTCCATTTAGTAGATTTATTCATTTTTGTTCGAGTTCACATTGAGGTTTAAATCGAAATAAAAAGTTTCTCATTTATGGGAATACATTGCTTATCAATCTTTTTTAAAATAGAATTTTGAATATTGGGACAATTTTTGGAGTAGTTGGTGTATTTTTTAGAGCTGAAGAAATGAAACACATAAGAAAAGATTTTTTATTAACCATTTTCAAACAGCTTTTTATTCACCATCTTCATGCTTCGAAGCAATTTGAATTAAAATCCTTATTTTCACCAAAATAATTTCCAAAAAATTTCGCCTGATACTTTAGTTATAGACTTTATACATTTCAACCCAAAATGTTCACAAACAGCACTTTTTTTATTCAAGCAAAAAATGCGAATTAATTGCTTTGAACTTTAACCCAATGAATCAAAGAAACGATTGGTTTTTGAAATGAGGGAAACATATGTTTAGATATATTCACCCATTATTTTAAAGATTCCAATTGAAGCATTCGTATGTTCTGAATTCAAAATTTTCTGAGCATTGTTGGTGGTGATCTATGATTTTATTTAGGATTATGTAATATTTTTAAGATTTAATAACATTTAATTGAAAAGCAGATTTTTTAAAATTTAATAGATCGAAATGAAACAATCTGTTCAGGCTTCGATGGTTTTGTGAGTTCATTTCAAAAATAATGTAAGTTATGTTGACAAAAAGGAATATCGAAGTATACATTTGTCCCATTTATTGGGGCAAGTGAAAACACATAGATCTTTTTCAGATGCGTCAGTGAAAAGACTTTAAAATGAATTTAATGCTTGTTCTGGTTTGTCTGTTCTATCAACTTTCATTGATATATACTAAGTTTTCTCCGGAATAAGTTAATGCTTGGTACTTCAATTTCCTTTGGTACTTCAAAGACCTTGAATTACAAAGACCTTTATAATAACTTTGAATATCCGCTTCAGATTCAACACTCGGGATATCCTTTCTGGCCATTTTGGAGATAAAGTTCTTAAATGTAGATGTTTCATTGCTAAATGGCGCGTTTTCACTTATTCCACCCAAGAAATTACAGGAATTTATATTACTTTTAACACTTTAAGGCTTTAAAGTTCATCATAAAAATCTGCTGGAATATCAATCACAAAAAAACTTTTCAACAAAAAAGTAAACAAAAAGTCTCTTCTATATAGCCAAAATATGTTAAACAAAAAGATATTTTTCATGTTAAGTTCGTACTTGAATTTTGTTTAAACAAACAGAAAACGTGTAAACAGTTTTCAGATAGTTTTTTTGGACCAAACAATTTTTAGATGAAGAAATAATGTATACATTTCTTGTAAAAGTTGAAAGTTTGCACTTGCTCTAGTTTACTTTCTTAATTGAAAACTTTTTGTTATTGAAAAGTAGATTATTTCAACTTACGTTTGCAAAAAATATAAAAAAAATAATTCGGCCTTTAAAAACTTCTAATCTATTTCAAAGAACAGACTCTCGTTCAGTTAATGTGTCCAGCGTTCTAGGCTTATCGGATTATACGAAATTGAATATAAAGCTTTAAATTTCTTATTTTCAAACGTCCTCAAAGTGTCATAACATTATTTCATATTTATCTTTACCAAGTTCATATTTTTTGGCAACAATTTACTACTTAAATTAACACGAATTAAAAATGGTTTTGATATTTGAAATCGTTTATATGGTTTTGATTCGATCGATAAAATATCAATCCGTGTCACATCTAGAGGTCATTTATCCATGTGCTGTGTACAAATAAAATAAGCAAGAAAAAAACACATCTAGGTTGCATATCACCCCCACGTGCATAAGAAATATAGGTACTTGGTATGCTTTGGTTACTATTATCTTGTAATGACGTTTGCTAGCGACGCCTAGTCCATGCCGACGAAAAACAAACCCCTCGAAGAAAAGAAAATCTCTAAAAATGGATGACCGACTTTTCAATTTCAGATTTTAGCAAAACAAATATTATATGTTTTATTCGATCAGCAAAATGTCAACCTGAGTCACATCTTGGCGTCATTCATAACCATGTGCTGTAGAAATGAGCTAGGAATCAAGAACAAAAAAAGTCACATCAAGGCTTCATATCGCCACCACTTGCATTGAAAATATGCTTGGTTGAGAAATACGCGCCAAAATATTCTCATTGATCAGTATGCTATGCCATGGTTACTATCTTCTAACGACGTCTGCTCGCGACGCCTCGACCTTGGAGACGAAAAACAAACCGCCCAAAGGAAAAAAAAATCTCAAAAAAATGGAAGCCATGACTTTTATTTCATTCAAAAAACTACAAATTTAATTATTACGGACAAATGATGCGACTTTGTGTTGTTTTTATTCAATATAAACCGATTCGCATGGCTACAGAATATTCTAAAAATAATTTCATTCGAATCGTTTGGGTCATTTCGGAGGAGTAGTACTACAAACACCGTTACAAGAGAATTTTATATAATAGATTTAGTGACTAAACTTTTTAAACGTTAAAATGTTTATGAGCGTTCATAAATCAACAAACCGCTAAAATCATCTAACTTTTTAAAGAGGTTACATATGAAATGTATTAAAAGAACGTTTTTAATCAACCGTGCTTAAATTCTTACTCTAGATATCAAATATGTAGAATGTTAAAACAAATATTCAAAACTCAAATGAGAGAAATTTTGCGGTTATCGAATAGCTCGAAAATAATGACAAAAAAGAAAGCAACGATGAAAAACCAATTACTTACGGTAATTGTTTGATAACTAATTGCAATGTCTACCGTAAATAGTTTCATGATAAGGAGAAAAAGTGCATTCACTGCTTCTATGAGAACAATGAGGTAATGTCATTTTGATGCAGACTTAGTTAATTTACGGTCTGTATAAAAAGGGGTCGCAGTGACACAGCGTAGCATCAGTTGATTCTTGTAGCGCAACAAAGTTACACACAGTAAGCAACATGAAATTCTTGATCGCCGCCGTTTCTTTGGCCTTGATTGCCGGAAGTTTGGCCGTTACCGATGAAGAGAAAGCACAGGCTAAGCAGCTGGCCGAACATTGTATGAAGGAAACGGGCACATCGGAAGAATCGGTCAAACGTCTGCGCAATGGAGATACCTCGGATGCCGATGACAACACCAAGTGCTTCGTACAGTGCTTCTTCCAGGGTGCCGGATTCGTTGATGCCGACGGTAACATCCAGGAAGACCATCTCACAGAGAAGCTCGCCAGCGAATACGATCGTGAGAAGGCTGAAGAACTGGTGCAGAAGTGTAAGAACAACGCTGGAGCAAACCCATGCGAGCGGTCATTTGCCCTGCTCGAGTGTTACATCGAAAACCGGGCTAGTCTTGTCTAAATGTGTAATTAATTCTGGGAAATATTGTTATCTTGAAACTTCATTTTGAATAGCATATCGCAAGAACTTCTTCCTTTTTTGACTATACTAACAAGTTCCTAATAGCTAGAAAGTAATAAATCTTTACCAACTAACAATGGATTAGTTCCTGTATCTTTTGATGACATAATCGTTCTTATATTTTTGTTTATATTTCGTTTTACCTTACAGCAACTGTTTATTCCCCTATGAAACAATTGTAGTTCAAAAATTAAGAAAATGGAAATCAACACCTTTTTATGCACAGATGAACTCTAAATATGCCAAATCGTTTTACCATCTTTAAGACATTTGCGACTTTATATCAACGTTGCAGTTTGCAGACAGTTATTCTTATTTAATTTTTGGCATTTCGGCGAGTTGTGAAAATTCAAGGTAGAATATTCAATTTCTTCTACCCAAAGCGCTCTAGCTTTGATCTTTCCACCTATAATACTTTCATGTTCTTTCTAAATATTCTACCTTGAATTTTCACAACTCGCCGAAATGCCAAAAATTAAATAAGAATATATCCCGGCGGCGATTAAAATAAGATAACAGACAGTTATTGAAAAACTTTTCCGTTTCAATTGTGTTCGATGTTTACTCTTGGGCTCGAATTCGCGGAAATCGGCTAAGGAAGCAACTGACTTGCCAACTGAGCTTTATCACAAGCCCATATGAAATTTAAGTGTATCTGGAAAAAAATTTAGTGAACTCGTATCTAGAACCATTGCAAATATTTCAGGATACCTTTAAATTTTTCTAAATGATCCATTTAAACAAATATACAATCAACACACGACGTATTACAGGACACGACATTTAACGTTCTTACAAATCGGAAAAAGGATTCAAAATTACCTTTTTTGTCGACCGGTTTCGGGCTCGATGTTGCCTATCTACAGGACTGATTACACAAAGAAATTAAACACACTTGCAGCATTCTACTATGTCGTGGTATTTGTCGAAGGGATGGTCAAATTTCTAACAATTTCCTTTTAGTAAGGGAGAAGAGTGACGATGTAGTCGGCGCCTCGTCTTCGTTCATTAGCGGTTTTTCGGCCGTGCTAATGAACATTGACTCCCATGCGTATATGTAAGTGTGAGGTTTTTCCAACGCATTTCTTGTACCTCACTTTTTCCCAATCTATGGCGTGATCAAGTTCTGTTGCGTGGGAAGCTGCACTAGATTCCTTGATTCTTAGGTTTTCTACTGCGTTCCTGTGTTCTTTTAGTCGAACTTTGAACTTGCGCCGTGTTTGGCCAATGTAAATGGACGGGCAATTTTTGGACGGTATTTCATAAATAGCTGATCTTTCTTCGTTTGGAATCTTATCTTTTAGCGAAAGCAACCAATTCTTGGGAGTGTTCCCACTTTTGTATGTTTTTTTTCAGCCATGTTGAGAAAGGATCTTGTTAATACCATTGGTTAGTCTGGGGTAGAACGGCATACTAAACCTTTGGGGTTCTTCTTTCTCTGGTCTTAAAGTAGTTGCATCTCTTCGAATTTTCTTTCGAGCGAATTTTTGTAGGATTTTTTTGTACAAAATCGTTGTCGTATCCGTTGAGGGCACCTGGTTTTTTTTAATTTTTCTTCTTCAATATAGCCGATGGGCCATGGAAAAGTGACTTGATTTTGTGACCCAAAATGGTTAGAATCAACTGTGATATATCGGTCTGTTGGGGTTGGTTTTCGATAAATTCCAAATTCAATGCTGTTGTCTTCTTTTCTTGAAATCAGAAGATCGAGAAAGGGGAGTTTCCATCTGATTCTTTTTCTACCGTTAATTTAATGGAATTGTGCTGAGTGATAAGGAACTCTAGGGTCTGTGGGAGATAACGTTCCTTAACCACGGCAAGGATGTCATCAACGTAGCGCCACCAGATGCATGGGAACAGCTTGTTTTTTTCCTGTTATTTTAGGCACTGAAACTAGTTGGGACGAAAGCGTGAACAGCGAAGAAATTTTTGTTGATAGATTTAATGTATTCAGAGATGATCGAGATAAATCACTATCTGAGAATAAGTCTGGTGGAGGAGTGTTGCAATTTCTACAGATTATAATTCAGAACCAATTTCATCAAGTAAATTTAGATAGTTTGATCATGTGTGGGTCAAATCAGTAATCGAAAATCAAACACATATTTTTGCCTCAGTCTATTTCCCTCCAGAAACCGCTAAAAAGACTCGTATGAACTATTCTTTGAATTAGCTAGAAACATTTTATCAAAATTTGAACCTGAAAATAATGTACACATTTATGGGGACTTCAATCAACGAGCGGCGAGTTTTATTAATGATGAGGAAAATGAATCCCTTAATCCCAATTGTAGGAGAAAATTAAACGCTTCATACCCTCTTTGGCAAATGCGCAGAGTTAGGTCTTAATCAAGTTAATCATATCAGAAATCAGAATAACTGCTATTTAGATTTACTTTTTACTAATATGACTGATGATTTCTGTGTGACTGAGTCACTTACTCCGCTGTGGAAAAACGAAGTGTTCCACACTGCAATAGAATACTCTATATTTATACATGAAAACGCCACAGTGTTGGATAGTGGTTTATCTGAGCAATACTATGATTTTGAACAAGCCAATTACGTAAGTGATAAGAACAAATTAAATGCTATACAACCTTTAATTTCCACCATACGGAAGCTTTTGGAAAAAGGGGTAATTTTCATCCGCTGCGTTTGAAATAAGGGGTAAATTTCATCCGGTGCAAGCGTTATCAAGCTGAGTACCCCTTAAAGGGTACAGCGGCTGTATCCTTTAAAAGGAGTTCTCCCAGTCTCATCGAATAACGGGTCAAAAGTATTCGTTAAGGGGTAGCCAAAAGTTAGCGTGTTGAGCTTGTTTTCACTGCTGCTGTTCGAGCCAACGCCTGCTTTTTTTGTGCACAAGTGAAGTAACTAAAAAAAGGGCTTGTTGCCTGGATTTTTAAAATAAATGTTGGACGGTTTTAGTAACTAGTGAAAGTTACCACTACTAGTAACTATGAAATAGTAAAATTTACAATTTTTCGGGAAATACGCCAAATGGAAGAGCTTTTTGCGAGGATTATTAAAATCAATGTGAGAGAGTTATAGTTACTAGTAAAAGTTACCAGCACTAGTAACTATGAAATAGTAAAATTTCCATTTTTTTCGGGAAAAACGCCAAATGAAAGGGCTTTTTGCGAGGGTTATTAAAATCAATGTTAGAGAGTTCTAGTAACTAGTAAAAGTTACCAGCACTCGTAGCTATGAAATTGTAAAGTTTACAATTTTTCGGGAAAATCGCCAAATGAAAGAGCTTTTTGTGATGATTATTAAAATCAATGTAAGAGAGTTCTAGTTACTAGTAAAAGTTACCAGCACTAGTAACTATGAAATATTAAATTTACAAATTTTCGGGAAAACGCCAAAAGAAATGGCTTTTTGTGAGGATTATTAAAATCAATGTTAGAGAGTTTTAGTAACTAGTAAAAGTTACCAGCACTAGTTACTATGAAATAAGAAAACTTTCAAATTTTTAACACATAAACATTGATTTTAATAATCCTCGCAACAAGCCCTCTCATTTGGCGTGAAAATTTCGAAATTTTACTATTTCATAGTTACCAGTGCTGGTAACTTTTACCAGTAAATAGTAATTTCTAACATTGATTTTAATAATCCTCGCAACAAGCCCTTTCATTTGGCGTTTTCTCGAAAATTTCGAAATTTTACTATTTCATAGTTACTAGAGCTAGTAACTTTTTCTAGTGACTAAAACTCTCTAACATTGATTTCAATAATCCTCGCAAAAAGCCCTTTCAGTTGGCGTTTTTCCCGAAAAATGTAAATTTTACTATTTCATAGTTACTAGTGCTGGTAGCTTTAACTAGAAACTAGAACTCTCTAACATTGATTTTAATAATCCTAGCAAAAAGCCCTTTCATTTGGCGTTTTTCCCGAAAATTTGTAAATCTTACTATTTCATAGTTACTAGTGCTGGTAACTTTAACTAGTGACTAGAACTCTCTAACATTGATTTTAATAATCCTCCCAAAATGCCCTTTCATTTGGCGTTTTTCCCGAAAAAATGTAAATTTTACTATTTCATAGTTACTAGTGCTGGTAACTTTAACTAGTAACTAGAACTCTCTTACATTGATTTTAATAATCCTCGCAAAAAGCCCTTTCTTTTGGCGTTTTTCCCGAAAAAATGTAAATCTTACTATTTCATAGTTACTAGAGCTGGTAACTTTTACTAGTAACTAGAACTCTCTAACATTGATTTTAATAATCCTCGCAAAAAGCTCTTTCATTTGGCGTTTTTCCCGAAAAATTGTAAATTTTACTATTCCATAGTTACTAGTGCTGGTAACTTTTACCAGTTACAAGAAATCTTTAACATTGATTTTATTAATCCCAACAAGCCCTTCCACAGTTCCTGGTGCATAAAAAGCCGTTGGCTCACACAGCACCACAATAGCAAAGTCAATACACATCATTTGGCTCAAGTGTTACAATTTTGCTGAGCCATCAAGCTCAAGAAATTTCGGCTCCTTGAGCTAACAAACTCAAAGCAAAATGCAAAACCTTGTCTCCTAGAGCCAGAAGAGGTATGAGCTTGATTTGAGCATTTATTTGTGGGCTAGAATTGGCTCCAGCTTTCTTCGCTCTCGAGCTTCAAGAGCTTTGATGCTCAGCCGCTTGAGCAAGAGCATTTCAATCCCTGATTTTAACCAATTTGTTCAAAATTTACATCATTCTTCCATTTTTTGTGGCCATGATCATGAAAATAAATCAAAATCGTGTATATCTTTTGGCAACAAACAGCTGCTAACTCCAGCTTTCTTAGTCATATTGTTGAGAATTTGATAGCTGATCTACACCTTTTTTCCAAAGCATGTTTCATCAATTTTTTCTAAGACTGAATAACGTAAAAATGATTATTAATATTGTGTGAGCTCAATTTGAAAATTTGGTGGGCGCTGGAAGGGCTTAGGGGGCTTTTGCTTTTGCTTATTACGAAACAATGTAGATTTGAAATCACTATGAGTAAGTTATGGCAATATTATGTGTATAGCACCAAACTGAATAGCGACAGTAGGACTAGCGACGATTTTTTACTAGCGGGATTCCTGTCATTCGCAGGTTTGTTTTTCTTTTTTCAGTCCAGTAGGCGATTTCGATGTAGTTCTCGAACATTGTTTATGTTATTTACTGTACATTTTCCTTACAGAGATTTTTTTTGACTATTACGTGTCACTGAAACGGCAACCTTTAAAATAAACCAATCTGTAATTAACAAAACCTGTAATTTTAAATTGTTTTCCTTGAAAGTTAACGAAGATTAATTAATTATTACAGCAAATGTCCTGTAAAAAAGTTGTACACTAAAAATTAAATGTCACGTAATTTGTTTTTCGATCTCTAAAATTACGGTAAATGTCCTGCTCCTTTTTGTTACAGGACATTTGCGTAATTTTACAGGAAATAATTTTTGCTGTGTAGGCATCAATCGCATGCTTCAAATCCCCTAGGAAACTCAGCGTCGTTATTATTTTCAACGTCGCGACGTATGCGACGTGTCGCTAGTAGACAAAGCTGCTATGATTATTAGCGCTCATATTTTGAATTTTTCTGCATGCATAATATAATGAAATAACGTTAACGCACTAAACTTCAAATAACAGCTAGTTGTATTTATGACTAAAATGTCTATAATTTCATAAAGCTGCAAAGCAAATTTTCGCCCGTGTATCGCAATAACTAACCGATTTTTATAATTGGCATTGTGGTCATTAAAAATGTGTGGTCTCAAAAAATGTACAGAGCAGAACGACTTATCGATAAAAATTTGTATAAAAAGGCGTCAATCAGTCATAGATTTTTTTTGATAAACAAAGTTATTAAATTCTTATTTTTAGTTGAGCTGACTTTCATTTTAAAGTATGATTTATTCATCTTTATAATAACCGATTTAAAAATCCAGTTATGTCAATTATGCAATCGATTTAAAAATCCATTAGACGTGGATAAACTTTCAAATTACCTATTCGTTTATCATTGCCGGAGTTCTGTTATAAAAAGTTTGCCAGATTTCACCGGACTTGTCCGGATATTTATATGCAAAATAAAACAAAAAACTCCAATTGAATAGATAATCATTTTTTTTCATACTTGCGTCCAAAAACAAAATTTTCAAGCAAATATTATTAAAATAACTATGTGCAGTTTTTGGAAGCCTAAAATATGACTTTAATTCCGCTGATGCGTTTCGATAAACACATAAAAAATTCACGTGTTGTTTCTTGATTTTTGTTGAATCATTGCTGGGATTCGACCAAATATACCAGGATATTGCCCGGACTTCGGAAATTTTGAATTGAAAATTTTGAAATCAAATGCCTTTATTTTGCCAGGGTTTTAAATAAAATAGCTTGGATTTGTCCGACCCATATAAGAGTGAGGAAAGTTCTGGCAACCTTATGTTATAAGAATTTATTTTAAAATTCTAGACCTGTGAATGATGTTATTGTTTGAGGATTCAAACTTAGATTTTATGTTCCGTGAATATAAGTTTTAATTTATGTATCAAGAAATACTTTATTTAACCGATTAGGAAGTAAAAGGATTTGAATTCACCTATGAAAAATTAATGACTGAATAAATAATTTTGTTTAAGAAAATTCAAGACATTTTTTTTTGTTTCAAAACAATATTATTGTTTTCAAGTTAAGGTGTTTGTGCTGGAATTTTAAAATGTTTAAAGTGTTTATCTACTGGATACATCCAGCAATACGAATTCGAATTGAGTTTTGTTCAACAAAAACGTAATGACAAATGCTCATGAGTTTTAAACGATAAAGCCAATCTTTATTATAATTTGATAAAAATAATTCTAGGGGAGTGATAAAAAATTGAAAACCACTATTGTAGAAGAACCGTACACATTCTTTAAATACATTGTAAATTTTCCATTGAGTGGACTGTATTTAACCAATAAGAAAAAAGAGTGTTTTAGCGATTATAATCAGGAGTGTGTAATTGACACTCTCAGAACTCTAACGGGTAGAAAATAAGGAAAGGATAAGAACAAAATGAACTAATTGTTATAAAAAAGGCAGTAGAACATGTGAGATTCCAACCATTTTATTCGTTCCATCAAAGGATCCAAGAAGGGAGTGCGATAAACTAATGTGAAAATTAAAATTCTCATTTTGACAAGCAGAAATTGTATTTCTTTAGCCAAAAACTGTGAGTAAACCTCGATGAAGTGATTATTTTTCCCGAAGTCGAGGTAACTACCTATACTACCGACAATCCGGCAAATATCCTCTGACATACCCAGCTTTGGCAAATTCAATTTCTGTGTAAACTTTAAATCGTTTGATCTACTTAGGAACTTGTTACTTCCCTCTCGGGAGTCGATGAAACTTTTCGGGCGCACTCGAAATAAAAACTTTTCGTACCTCTAGCTAGCTGCCAAACGAAAAAAAAGGAATCTATTTTGTTGGTAGTTTTTTCCAAGGATTTTTGTTCCTTTCCGTTAACAAGCCGAGATACTTCGAAACCGACTTTAAGCAGATTGTACGGGGCCGAATCAGTGCCGGTTGGTTTGTTTCGAGTTGAAGTTTTGGCTCCTATTCAGGTTCGTTGCAATTCTCAGACTCCGGAAAGTCGTCGATGGCAATAGGCAGATGATTCTGTAGAATGATGAAAATCAACGATGGTGGGCCCAAGTTTCGATGCAGTGGTGGAGCGAGTAGAGCTCTGAAGGCAATTTTCATTAATTAGTGTTGCACATGATAAGTGAAAAACAAATTTTGGATTTAATAAATTTATAAACTTAAAAGAAGTATGTATAAGATAATCATGAGTGTCAACAACAATTTAACAAATTTTCATCTATTTCAGGTTTCATAATTCAATTTATTTTGCCATTTCAAAAAACGGACGCTCCTGACCTTTCCGTGCGAAACAAATCAACTCGGTGCCTGATGAAATGACTTCCAGTAACTTTTCACATCGATGATGGAGGTTGGTTCCCGTGAATCAAATTCATCTAGCGTGAAACTTTTTTTGCTCGTTTTCTTTCTCTGGGAAGTTCAATCAGTAGAGGATATATTTGACTGACCTTCCCACGAAAAGCCCAAACTGATTTATTTCCGCCCACGGTAGGCCATCGTTATTTACGTACCGATGGACTGCTTTAGAATTTGCATTCATATTTTTTATTTACTGTGAAAGATAATAGTGGCTAAAGTTCTGTTTCAATTAAAACCTAGATTTTCCTAGAAAAGTTAATATTAAAAATCTATTTTAACTTGATTTCATTATCCCAACATGTGCTAGAAGTCTAAGTCCAAGGTGGCAGCCCATCGCGGGACATGGACCTTAGGCTAACGACCCACTGCTTAGCTTAGCTTAGCTTAGCTTAGTTGACTACCTTAGGCTAACGACCCACTGCTCCTGATTTATTAAATTGTTACGGAACCCGAAAGAAATTAACGACCAGAAACTTTCTCGACGACTTTAAGCATGAGAACACAAACTAGAATTGGAACTTGGATCGTTTAAACCAAGGTCATTCAATTACTAGGTTCTCTGACTTCTAAAGTAAGTAGGCGTGGAGAGGGCGGTGAAGTGGGGTGATGCTCGTTATCTTTGTTTACAAATTAGCAGTGTGCTAAAAAGAGAAGGCATGCTCAGGTCTCAACTGTTCTATGGATTAAATGTTAACAAACGCAACGAAGCAATCGACATGGCTGATTCTGAAATTTGAGAGATCGTATCACCTCCTATGTACCCCCCTTGGTTTAAACCCTTGCCCTACCAGGCAAGCTGGGTCAATTTGCTAGGGAAGCTAGCCGCCTCAAGCTTGTTCTCTTGGCCTAACACTGGAGGACACAAGACACAGTCCGGGCAAGCCCTGCTTTACTCTGGCATACGAGGAGAACACGCTACTCGGGAACGAGGAGTTGGTTTCCTGATAAGCCCGCAGGCCTACGCGGCCCTCATAAGATGGGAACCGATAAACGAAAGAATAATCGTAGCCAGATTCAGAACACGGGTCAGAAACCTTACAATAGTCCAGTGCTATGCGCCAAATGACGTTGCCGATTTGCAGGAGAAAGAGCAATTTTACAGTCAACTGAGCTGGAACAGCGTGGTTGACTATCACCGGACCATAACCTTGTCCTTGGTGAGATACGACTGAGAGTCGCGGGTGTCCAGCGGCTAGAGTGTAACCAGTACGTTGACTTACCGATTAGTGAAGTGAGAATCGTAGTTCTAAATTTCGTAGCAAACTTAAATGTTCAAGAAGGCGCTTTGGCGCGTGAAGGAGGAGGACCGCTCAAGGATACCGAACACGATAACAAGCAGCGATAATAGGTAAACGCACCGCTAGCCGACACCAGGTGGAGCTGGAGGATACGTTACAGTAACACTAACGCATCGAAACGTAACCGTAACGGGACATTATGGGAGGAATTCAACGATGGACAAAAATCCCTATGATCTGAGTACGGGGTCAATGGCCTGGATCATGAAACAAGCTCACTTAGGCCTACATGTTCGAGACGTCGACATTACCAGCAACCTTCAAACATACAATGCAGGTAACCGCCATGTTGAACCCCTTACCAGACAAACAATTAATTACTTCGGTATCCTGTCATGTTCCGAAGGACCCTGAAATTATTACTTAGCTGAAGATTCAGCCGGCTTACCCGTCAACTGCCGGAAGGATTGAATTGATAATTAATACGTCCAAGACGAAGTACATGCTGGCCTGCGGATCCGAGACCGACCGAACCCGCTTATCCAGTAATAACAAGGTCACGATCGACGGCGACGAGCTGGAGATAGTCGAAGACTTTGTCTATCTCGGCTCACTGGTGACCGCAGACAATGACACCAGCCGTGAGATCCGGAGGCGAATTATCAGCGGAAGTCGTGCCTACTATAGACTCCACAAACAACTGCGGTCGAGAAGACATAGCCCTTGCACGAAGTGTAACCTGTATATGACGCTCATTAGACCGGTTGTTTTCTCCGGCACGCGACATGGATATTGTTCGAGGAGGATCTGCGTACACTCGGAGTATTCGAGCGACGAGTGTTAAGAACCATCTTAGGCGGCGTACAGGAGAACGGAGTGTGGAGGCGAAGAATGAACCACGAGCTCGCGCGACTCTACGGTAAACCCAGTATCCAGAAGGTGGTGAAGGCTGGCCGGATACGCTGGGCGGGACATATTGCGAGAATGACGGACGACTGTCCTGCAAAACAGGTATTCGCTACGAATCCGGTAGGAACAAGACGAGCGGGGGCGCAACGACCGAGGTGGTTAGACCAAGTGGAGCGCGATCTGGCGAACGTGGGGTGTCCGAGAAATTGAAGAACGGTTGCCATGGACCGAGTGAATTTTAGGAATTATGTTCGTCAAGTTATGTCGTGAGACGGAATACTATGTAAATAAAATAAAAATACCCGTCAACTGCCGAAGCTGATCCGTGAAGTGGCCCCTTTCGTTAACTCCACCCAGTTCCACCTAGTGCCGACCCCTGGTCCCGTGTGCAGCTTCCGAGTGTGAAATTGAGGAGGTTTAGACGCCCACAACAATCCGGCGTCAATACCCCGACACGCATCGGAGCTTAGCCGCCGATAACCCCGAGAGTCACCACTGAGGAAGTCGATCCGCCATCTACCTTACAGACCTATTGGAAAAGTTATTAAAAACGCTTACAAGAGCGAGTGGATGATTTAATTTTGTTTCATAGGGGTTCTGGTTTGTGTGCAAAAGTTGAATCCTGCCAACATTTTTGGATTCTACATAAAAACAATTTGATTATTAATTAACTTCTAGTTAATAATTATGAATAAACAATTTTACTTTTCTATAATTTATTGCAATTAATGAAATATTCAATGGCATAAATATTTGATTGTTGTATTAGTGTTTGATCGAATGGGTTAAGTATTAAATAACCAAAGGAGCAGAATTGTTGATTCATTTCAATCAACTTAGGTGATATTAGCAATAAGATAAATTGATAGGAAATAATTGTGCATTTCGTACCTATCATTGCATTGTGTGAATCTGGGCCTGTTTTACTCTTCATTGTAATTCCTCGATCATAAATTTCTGTTATTTATTCAATTTTTTATTCATTTGTTAATTTATTCAGCTGGCTGTCTTTTACAATTTTTTTTTTATTTTCAATTTTAATTGAAATTTTGATGATATATTTATTTCTTTGCCCGTTACCTAATTGATTCACGTCTTCATTTTAATCTGTATTATTTGTTATTTATTTACTAATTAAGTAACTTATAACTTATAAGTAAGTATCTAAATTTATTTTAAACACAACCGGTTACTTCGATAAACTACCATTCAAAGAACGTTTTCCCTACAAATTTCTTAAAAACTTAAGATTTTAATCGCCTAATTATATCTTTATTCCATTCTCGAATTTCCTGGTGAGGGTTACATAAGAATCCAACATGGATATGTCCCATCTCCTCGTCCTATACCACAGCATAAACTGTGCTCATCTGACCGTGGATGAATTTAAGTATGAACTCCAGATTCGCGGAATCACTAGGATGGAAAGACGTCTAGTGAATGAACGGAACCTTCGCGCACACCTGAAAACAGAAAAAGATAATCCATTTGTTAATTATACTTTGGTTTATGAATCAATGGAGGAAGAACTAGGAGTTTGCGAAGAAAAACTTTGTAATATTAAATTGCATTTAGAGAATCGAGGTAGAAGGAATGCACCTCAACAACTTTTCAAAACCCGGTTGATCCATATGATCTTTCACCTGTAGAGATTAAGAAGCAAGGCAGATAGCGAAGAACATGGGAATAACCTGACCGATATAGCTTCGGAAGTTTTAAAATTGTTGAGTGTGTACTTCTCTCTTACTTTGCCTTTTCCCGAAGTTAGGCGCGCGGAATTGGGAATCGTTAATTCCAGTTTAAATTAATTACGAGTTGAAGAGTTGGTTCAACCGACGAATCAGGATAAAAACGTTGAGCCAGTTCACAAACAACAACTGGTTTTGAATTCTATTTTCGGACAACAGAAGGAAACAAGAACAGCTAGTACTAACGATCCTTCGACTAGCAACGTACCTTGTGACATTGCATTCATAGTCGAAGAGAACCGTAATCTGACCAAAGTGGCTCGAACGGATTCAGGTTTTGGAAGCCAATCAGTCTCAACGTAGCGACACACATTATAAAACGGTCCAGAATACGTGTGTCTTGGACGATCCTGTGATTCCAGCCGTCGAAAAGACCCGGCACAAACCGGAGGACTTCCTTGATTGGTTGAAGCAGAAAAATAGCTCGATCCAAAACTCTATGAGCAGTATCCGAGATGATCAAAGAAAGGAAAATTTAGAAAATCGACCTGAAAATAAAGAAAATTGTGAAATGAACAATGCGAGTCATAGGACAAAACGACTGTCTGTCTACAAATGGAATCTAAATTATGATGGAACAGATAATGGACGTAGACTGAACGAATTTCTGAAAGACGTGGAATTTGCCGCCCGTTCAGAAGAATGTTCGAAAGAGGAGCTCTTTCGCAATGCTCATTATTTGTTTAGTCATAAAGCTAGATCCTGGCTGTTGGAAGCGAATTTCTCGGCCGAACTTGGTACATGGGACAATTTGGTGGCAGAGTTGACAGCTGAATTTGTCCCATACGAAAACAGGGAGAAATTTCACGATTTTTATTTAGATATGGTGCGAATTTTCCGGGGAATGTCTAACCCTTAGAGCGAGCAGCGAAAGTTCGATTGTCTATTTCGCAACTCTCGGGAAGACTTTCGAATTGCAATACTCGCTGCCAATGTGGATAACATTCCCAAAATGAAGGATTTCTGGAAGAAATTCGATTCCATTAACTGGCAAAAATACAAAATCCGGGACTACAGAGTTGAGGAATTAGAAAGTGAAAATGAAACTAGAACATTCAGACAAAATTATCAAAATCCTAGTAAGAATCAAAATCAATATTCAAATAATAATAGAACTCAAAACTACAACAGAAACTTTATAATGGAAAGGGAAACTCAGGATAAATATAGAACAAAACATTGGAAAAATAAGTCAAGGAATAATGAAAATGGAAATAAACAACAAAATAACGAAATGGGACATTTTAATAATCGCAATGTTTTGCAAAATAATGCAGAACCCGTGGCGGGACCTAGCGGATTGAATGCACTTCGACGTGTAGTTAATGCATACATTCCGCTAAAGCGTAATGTCTGTTATAATTGCCACGTCGAAGGACATTCTTTCGAGACCGAGACCGACCGATCAACATGAAATTCGGTATGTGCCGTTTTTAAGACTGGTAATAATTTCTGTAATACTTTCAAACCCCTCCAAATCTAAAAATGGGAGGTTCCGATACAAAATTAACACAAATTTGACACAATTCGATTAATTCGATCAACTACTAAGCCGACAACGAGAAATTTGGTGTGTAATTGTAATTGTGATTTTTATTTACGGGAACCTTCAAGTGTGTAGCCACTTTCAAGTCCGAGAATGGTTCCTATAATACTTCCAAACCCCTCGGAATCCGAAAAGGGGGAGGGGGGCTCCTAGACAAAATACACATAAATTTTACACAATTCAAACGATTTGCGGAAACTACTGAATCGTTCAACCTGAAATTTAGTGTGTAGCCGTTTTCAAGACCGGAAATGGTTTCTATAATACTTTCAAAGTATTCTGAATCCAAAATTGGGGGCTCCCCTACAAATTGATAAAAATTTGACTACAATCCCAAAGGTTTTCATGTTAAAAATTGATAAACGTGAAGTTTTGACCTTATGAGATGATTTACTGAATTGACAAATAAGTTTTAACCAAATTAGATGATATATTGAATAGAAAGATGCGTTCCATTTTAATCAATGAAGACTCAATAAATGTAACATACATACATATTATCAACAAAACCAATGTCTAAATCGTCTAATTTGCCTGTATCTATGCGAATACTCTTCCCGTTTCAAAATGGGGCGATTTTTTTAAAGGTTTTATTTATTGTATTGAAGATCCCTATTATTTTTTCTAAAGGGTGGCTCCATCAACCTTCAAGTTACGTTGAGACTTAAGTCAATCTAGAAGCACAGATGCCATAAAATAATTCTTTCCAGAAAAAAATATAAAATATAATTAAAAATGAAGTTTTTTTAATTATAACAGATTTAAAGAAAAATTTTCCATGGTAGGGGTAGTAAAGCAAATCGAGTCTATATCAGAATGGAAAAACTCGCTAATATCTTCTATTATTTGCTTGCATTATGTTAAAATAAAATAAGTAAGAAGAAGTGAGATTCAAAAAATCTTTAAACATGTTAAACTTTATACATTAACTTTTGCTGTCAAACAGTGTGTTTTAAAGATTTAATTATGACAATATTTCATCTGAAGAACGCATTTCATTAGAATTATCATAAAACAGTTATTAAGTTTCCAAAAAGGGAATATATTTAAGTGTCGATCAACAATCATTCATATTTTATTCGTAATTGACCCTTGAGAAGCTATGTTTTAAACTAAATATCTTTTTATCAGAACCATTATCGAAATAAGACTTTGTTTTGAACTATTTGTCATATTAAAGCTTCGTGACTAATGATAATGAAAACAAATCGGCCGATAAAAACGTTAGAAGTTTGCGCAAAACTGGATTTTCTTGTTCCTTCCAAAAAAATCCTTATAATTCCATACTTATTTATTTCCGTGATTCGATCTCCCAAATTTATCATTATACTTTGTACTAAGCCTAGAATACATTTTAACTTTCATTTTGTTTGTTTGGAAAAATAATATGTTTAGAGTAGAAAGGAAGAAACTATATTTAGACATATATCGAGGAGGATTGGGATTGATTGATCCAGAACAAAAATACAAAGCATTGTTTGTAAGAAACATACTTTTTTCTCCTTTAAATGAAGATTATTTGCTGAAATTTAACCATCTAGAAAGACCGAAGAGAAATGGTAAAGAATGGATTTTGCAAGTGCAGCATCTTAAAAACAGCCCTGAAATTGAAACTACTAAACGATTATATAGATCACTTGTCTCTGGCGATACGATCAAGCCCAAAATTGAAGAAATATTTCCCCTCGTAACATGGAGCTCATTTTGAAAAATCATTGTTTATTCTTTCTAAATGTCCACTAATCGATCAAGTTTATATTTATTGTTCAATAATCTAAAACCCAACAAAAAGAAACTTACTGAATACAATATTGGAAATCTGGATAATGAATTGTGCGATATTTGTTGTCCAATTGATACGAACGAACATCGATTGAGGTCGTGTTTTACAAACGAAAATGTAAGATTATGGGTAGAAAGGATATTACGAACGAGGTACAGAATTGTTTTTGTGAATATAGAAGATATATTAGGTATACCTGAAGAACCTCTCCAAAAAACGGCACTGTGGTTAGAATTTTCCAAATTTAAATTTATATTTGTTTCAAAAAGATATCCGCGAATTTAGATGGAACAATAGAAAAATTGTGAAGAATTTGTTTGATTGTAACTAAAATATTTGTTAAGATAGTGAAAAGTAGTGTAATGATTTTGTAAATGTAGGTTAAGTTCTTTTTGTTCAATAAAAAAAAAAGAAAAAAAACTAAGTCGACTGATTTGAACACTCTAGTGTACTTTGCAATGAAATATCAAAAAGATTCAGAAACACATTTCAACGCTTTTACGAATAAGTTTTCCCTAGCATTAGTTTTTTTAAACATTCACGTGATCGCACAATTAAATTTCGAATAAAATTTATATGCGCGCAGTTTTTCAAACCTTATCTGCTTATATGGGATTTTTTGGATTGATTTCACTCGATTTTTGGGAATAAATGGATCTAATTCATCACCAAATCACATTTTATGTTGAGTTTTTAAACATTTTTTGTAAATTAAGCATTTATTTTAAGATTACACTTCAATTTTATAAGGTGTAGTTGACCATAAGATCTTGTGACGTCAAACGCTTTGCAAAAACGTGTTTAAAAGAAATGGCGCGTTGCGACGTCACGAAACTAAACAGCTCTAGAAAACATTGAAATCAAAATTTAAAAAAAATCACAATCAGCGAATTGTTGGATGAAATGAAATGATACTTTTCGGGAATTATCATAAAATTCGATCGAATAGGTGAACAAAAAAATACGGTTTTGTAAAAAAAAGGAAAGTGAAAAAAGTGACGTCACGATTTCTTTTCCTTATATTTTGATAACTATTCGTTTAATAAAAATACTTTTAAATCAAAATTGTAGAGCTTTAAATTCTGAGCTTAAAGGTGTCGTTTTTTTTTCAATATGCAATAGGGGAGATGAGGGCATAATGGGCACCTTAAGGAAAATGCTTATTTAACCATAGAGAACAGCTGTAATATGTGAATTACATCATTGTTTCGTGTTCCGACACTCAAATAGTCTATTGTCTAATTGGATGAAACTTGAAAAAGTAGATAAAAACGTTTAAAAATGCATTTTAAAAAATTTTGCCGAAAGCTGAAAACCAGTCACTGTAGAGGCATAATGAGAAACCCCCCGAGGCAGTATGAGCACCATTAATGAAGGCATAATGAGCATTTTCTGCCGGGGAATCTAGCAGCGAATTCGACTCGATGAAGTCAATTGAGTAATAGAGCTACAGCTCAACTTGTATCGTCTGACTATTTGGCCTATTGGTTAGATGTCGGAGAGATAATCAGTAGGCTCGAGCTCGATTCCTGGTGGAGGTGATTTTTTTTTTCTTCATTTATCATTTATGATCATGATTGCACTAAACGGTGAGGCGTAGATTCATCAAACAAAGCAAAAACAAAATAATCTAGGTCTGTTTATAGAATTCAAAGAATTAACACATGTTCATACATTATGTTTCTGGTGTTTTATTATTTATTTACATAGTATTCCGTCTCACGACATAACTTGACGAACATAATTCCTAAAATTCACTCGGTTCATAGCAACCGTTCTCCAATTTCTCGGGCACCCCACGTTCGCCAGATCACGCTCCACTTGGTCTAACCACCTCGCTCGTTGCGCCCCCGCTCGTCTTGTTCCTACCGGATTCGTAGCGAACACCTGTTTTGCAGGACAGTCGTCCGGCATTCTCGCAACATGTCCCGCCCAGCGTATCCGGCCAGCCTTCACCACCTTCGGGATACTGGGTTCGCCGTAGAGGCGCGCGAGCTCGTGGTTCATCCTTCGCCTCCACACTCCGTTCTCCTGTACGCCGCCAAAGATGGTTCTTAACACTCGTCGCTCGAATACTCCGAGTGTACGCAGGTCCTCCTCGAGCAATATCCATGTCTCGTGCCCGTAGAGAACAACCGGTCTAATGAGCGTCATATACAGGTTACACTTCGTGCGAGGGCTAAGTCTTCTCGACCGCAGTTGCTTGTGGAGTCCATAGTAGGCCCGACTTCCGCTGATAATTCGCCTCCGGATCTCACGGCTGGTGTCATTGTCTGCGGTCACCAGTGAGCCGAGATAGACAAAGTCTTCGACTATCTCCAGCTCGTCGCCGTCGATCGTGACCTTGTTATTACTGGACAAGCGGGTTCGGTCGGTCTCGGATCCGCAGGCCAGCATGTACTTCGTCTTGGACGTATTAATCATCAACCCAATCCTTCCTGCTTCGCGTTTCAGTTTGCGGTAGATCTCCTCCACCGCCGCAGATGATCTGCCGACTATATCAATGTCATCGGCAAAGCAGATAAGTTGACTGGATCTGTTGAAAATCGTGCCCCGCATTTCGCCCACCGCTCGTCGAATAACACCTTCTAGCGCCACGTTGAACATCAATCCGCACACAGCACTGCGTTCCATCCATCGTCGCCTTGATCAGTCTGATCAGCTTCCCGGAAAAGCCGTTCTCGTCCATGATTTTCCATAGCTCGTTACGGTCGATCGTGTCGTATGCGGCTTTGAAGTCGATGAATAGATGATGCGTAGGGACTTGGTGTTCACGGCATTTTTGGAGGATTTGCCGCAATGTGAATATCTGGTCCGTCGTAGACCGTCCCTCCATGAAGCCGGCCTGATGACTTCCCACGAATCTGTTTGCTTGTGGCGTTAGGCGGCGGAGTAGGATTCGGGACAACACTTTGTAGGCGGCATTGAGGACAGTGATCGCTCGGTAGTTCTCACAGTCCAATTTGTCGCCCTTCTTGTAGATGGGGCATATTACCCCCTCCTTCCACTCCTCCGGTAGCTGTTCTATGTCCCAGATCCGGATTATCAACCGATGTAGGCAATCGGCCAACCTGTCCGGGCCCATTTTGATGAGTTCAGCTGCGATGCCATCCTTCCCAGCCGACTTGTTTCTATTCAGCTGGCGAATGGCTTCCTTAACTTCACTCATCGTTGGGAGTGGCTCCTCTTCGTCGTTGGCTACGCCGGCGATGTACCTTTCCCCACCGTCTTGATCTCCTGCATGTGCGCCGTTCAGGTGTTCATCGAAGTGCTGCTTCCACCTTTTGATCACCTCACGATTGTCCGTCAGGATACCCCCGTCCTTATCCCGGCACATTTCGGCTTGCGGCACGAAGCCTTTGCGGGATGCGTTGAGTTTCTGATAGAACTTTCGTGTTTCTTGGGAACGATGCAGCTGCTCCAGCTCCTCGAGCTCCTCCTCCTCCAGGCGGCGCTTTTTCTCCTGGAAAAGTCGGACTCGCTGCCTCTTCCGCTGTCGGTGATTTTCCACATTTCGACGGGTGCCTCTTTGCACTACTGCCGCCCGCGCGGCATTTTCTTCGTCCATCACCCTCCTACACTCCTCGTCGAACCAGTCGTTCCGTCGAGATCGCTCCACATAACCGATGACGTTCTCCGCCGCACTGTTGATGGCTGTTTTGATGGTATCCCAACAGTCCTCGAGAGGGGCTTCGTCAAGCTCGCCCTCTGCCGGCAGCGCTGCTTCGACCGATTGCGCGTAGTCTGCCGCGACCTCAGGTTGCTTCAGTCGCGCGATGTTTAACCGAGGCGGGCGCCGGTTTCGCTTGTTGTTCACTGTTTCACACACACACTGTTTCTGGTGTTTTGTTTGACGGATGATGCTTTGATGCTATTAGCCGTATAATGTAACAATAAAAAAAATCAATCATGAATGGTATGTGCAAAAAAAAATCCCCTCGGACAGGAATCGAACTCGAGTCTACTGATTACCTCTCCGACATCTAACCAATAGGCCAAATCGTCAGACGATACAAGTTAAGCTGTAGCTCTATTATTCAGTTGACTTCATCGAGTTGAATTCGCTGCTAGATTCTCCGGCAGAAAATGCTCAATATGCCTTCATTGAAAGTGCTCTGTTCGCCTCTAGTGAACAAATTAAAGTAAAAACGCGTTTTACAACTGATTAAAGTGAGAAATCAAAAATTTTATGATGCTGAAAATTTAGAAACAATGTGTAGATCATGTTGCAGTGCATACATTTCAGATCAAGATGATTTAAAGGTCATAAAAGCTTATTTGGTGGTGCTCAAAAATTATAATATTTTCGTCACTTGAGAACCTAGCTGGTTATTATTTAATATTTCTGTAAATATGAAAAGGATATTTCTTTTTTGGTGAAAAATTAATACTATAGGTAGTACGAAACAAGTCCTCATGAAAATTTGTTCAAGAAAATACGTACTTATGTAGAAAAATGGACTTCTCATTATGCCTCGGGTGCTCGTTATGCCCTCATCTCCCCTATGAACTGAAAAATTTACATACAATATACCAAAAAATTGCTTTGCAAGCTATGTGACGTCACGCTGGAATGGGTCATAAACATATTGTAGATCAGAGGTGCGTAAACTCGCTTCGGAAAGAATCATTCGGCTGATTTTTTCCGAGTTTAACTTGTTGTGTGCAGATTTATTTATTTATTTATTTATTCGTCAACCGTAATGTAGACTAGTTTGATACATGTGCATTTCCTTAAGAATAGGTTTAAGCAGTGTCTGCTTTACAATTTCTCCTTAAGAGTTTAGATTTCTTCGATTAAAATATTGTTTGAGTTTTTGCCGAGACATTGTAAAGTCAATGGTTTCGCAGTGTTGATTGTAAGAGGCCATCATGCGATTTATTGGCCCGTTTTTCGCGTAGTTTGTGCGATAGTGATTAATGAAAAATAAATTTCGATTTCGGAGTTGCCGAGAAGGTGCATAAAAGTTTAATTTTGATAGAATTTCTTTTGAGTCAATACGCTGCGAAACAATATCGTTTACAAATGAAACCATTGCATATTCACGGCGTTCTTTTAGTGTTTGTATGTCAATGAGCATGCAGCGCGCTTTATATGATGGAAGTGGGAATGATGTCCAACCTAATTTACGAAGGGCATATAGTAGAAATTGCTTTTGTACTGATTCTATTCTTTCTTGATTGATTTTATCTTCGTTCCAATATACGTGATTGCACACAAAACGAAGAGTACAGTTCTGCATTGATGTTTTCCATGCCTCGCAGGAATAAAATCACACCAACCACCAACAGAACGAAGCTTACCGTACACGAATGCACACGAGCGATCATTGCCCCTTATCAGTGATTGCCCGACGGACCGAGTGAACATTGACTCGCACCCTTTTCTCGCTCGTTTCCCGTTCCCTTGTAGGTATCTATCACTTTAAGCCACGCCTCCATGCGTTGTCCGATTGATGTGTTCGGCTGCCGAACGAAAACGATTTGAATTTTGAATTCGCAGAACCAGAGATGCCAATGTGCCTGATTTTTCAGGCGTTGCCTGATTTTTCGAGGCTCTACCTGACAACCTGATAAGCCATTGATTTTCCCTGATTTTTGAAAATATACCTGATTTTGCCAGATTTTTGCGAATGTCATGAAAAATGTGTAGTAAGGAACTGGAGTAGGTACCATAGCTGAAGTGAAAAAGTGAAAATGTGGCTGAATCAAAGCAATCGAAAGTTTCCCGTTAATTCGTATTGAAAAAGAGAATTGAAGGGATTGCTTTGATGCAGCAGAATTATTCAACTAAGTAGGCTCACAACACATATTGGAGTGAAAATGTGGAGCGATGACCAAAAAAAAAAGGTCATCACTTTGAGCGAAATTTCCGTTACTTTTACGTAGCCTGATTTTGCCTGATTTTTATTTCGCAAGTTCCCTGATTTTTGAAAATAAATGTTGGCAACCCTGCGCAGAACTGTCAGCGGTGTGTAGACTCGCTTCGGAAAGAATCATTCGGTTGATTTTTTCTGAGTTTAACTTATTGTGTGCAGATTGATTTTATCTTCGTTCCAATCATGACGTGATTGCACACAAAACGAAGAGAACAGTTCCGATTTGATGTTTTCCATGCCTCGCAGGAATAAAATCACACCAACAAAACAACGGAACGAAGCTTACCGTACACGAATGCTCACGAGCGATCGTTGCCCGACGGACCGAGTTAACATTCCTCGCACCCTTCTCTCGCTCGTTTCCCGTTCCCTTGTATCTATCAATTTTAGCCACGCCCCCATGCGTTGTCCGATTGATGTGTTCGGCTGCCGAACGAAAACGATTTTTTTATTAATTCACAGAACGAACAGTTGCTTCGCTGATATTTCCCCCGATTGCTGTTTACTCCTGCCGAGTTTACCCGAAGCTTACTTCCTGATGCTTCCCGAGTTGAACTATCGATAGCATCATTGCAGTTTGAGTTTAACGAAATAAAATCTTTCTGCAAAGAAGGTCAAAGTGCAAGTATGTAGACTCGCGATTTTAACATCTCTGTTGTAGATTGGCCCAAAAAATTGACCTGTGCATAATTTCAGATCAATAAAACATTATTTAGGAATATCTCAAAGAGCTCTAAGTTTCATTTTTTTTACATAAAAAATCACCAAAGGGGGAGGGAGAGGGGCGGATTTTAATTAAAGTTTACCCAGTATGACGGATTGGCTTCATGATATCACCTACAAACATTATATTGCTTTCTTTCATTATCCTATACCAACACTGCTGGTGTAAAAATATTTTTCGGGCAATTATCGAATTATTTTTTAATAATTTTTTTTATTATTTTGATGACTTTTTAGCATTAATCGTTTTTAAATTTTATCGATCAAACATTTTTTTTTATGATTTCAGCAAGTAGATTTTTTGTTCCTAGTGTTTTTTACCCCTAAATGTAAGCAGCTACTTAAGCTTTTTCTTCAAAAACATTTTCGACAGAAATAATGTAAAATTTAATTTGAACAAAACCAAAAATTACTGCAATTGATGCTTTATGCCAATTGTAATGTCATAACAAATATATCCAAAACTCTAAATTTTCAAACGTATCCATTAGATTTTTTATTTAAAAACAAAGTTTTCTGTAACTTAACCCTTTTTCATAGTAGGGGGAAAATCGCATGTTTTTTTTAACTTGAAAATAACCGGTGAAACCAATAATTTTTCTGACTACGTCAATTTGATGTCCCATCAACTTTCAAATTTTTGATGATCAAGCGGTATGATTATCTGTGGGCATTAAGTTTTTAGAAGCCATTGAAGTTAAAAAGTTTGCTTGATGCGCTAGTTGACGGTACTGGATTAAACAAGTTTCTTTTATCTATAAAATAGCTGATCCCATATGAACTCCGTTTCGATTTCAACTTTAGTAAGTCATGAACAGTTTGTATGAAATTCAATTGCCAAGCATTTTCCAGATGCATTTACGAATTCATTGTTTAGTAGGTAATAATTGCAAAAATATTGGACGATCACTTTTTCTGTCGTCTGCTAATAAATTTTAAATCAGGAATCAATTGATCGTGCCAAAAAAGCTCCGTGTATAAATTTGACTCGATCGTTGCATAACAACATTATTTTTGCCAAAAAGTTAAACCCCTTTTGGTGGCCTCTTACACAACCTTTGATATCTGAAATCGATTACCCTTCCCTAAGAACTCCCGTGTGCAAATTTTCAAAGCAAATCATTGCATAATAACGTCATTATTGCTGGAAACAGTGAAAAGTTAATTAATATGGACGACCCCTTTCGTCGACCCCTGGCAAAACTTTTGACATCTGAAATCGATTTTCCGTCCCTGAAAACTACTGTGTGCCAATTTTCATTTCAATCCGATGTCAAATAACGACGATATTGCAAAAATATTAAAAGGTTAATATGGACGACCCACTTTGCCGGCCCCTTACGCTGAATTCAATACCGGAAAACCATTGCACGTCCCTCAAAACTCTCGTGAACCAATTTTCATCTGAATCCGTTGTATAATAACGACAATATCGCATTAACAGTGAATAGTTAATTTGGACGACCCCTTTGGCCGACCACCGACTTTAATTTGAATATGTGAATTCAATTGTTTGTCTCTTATAACTCCTATGTGCAAATTTTCATCCCAATCCGATGCATAAAAACGTCAATATCACTAAGTTATTGAAATGTTAATATGGACGACCCCTTTTTCCGGCCCCTTACACTGAACTTGATACCCGTAATCGATTACACGTCACTCAAAACTATCGTGTACCAATTTTCATTTGAATACGATGTATAATAACCTCAATATCACGAAAACAGCGAACATTAATATGGACGACCCCTTTGGCTGATCCCTTACACGAAATCTAACAACTGAAATCGATTGTTCGTCTTTCAAAACACTCATGTGCAAATTTTCAACACAATCCGACGAAAAGTAAAGACAATATTGCGAAAACAATATTTGTCTTGTATGGACGACCCCCTTCAGAAGGGTTCATCCAAAAATCTGAAAACATTTTTCATCCTTCCTGGTCCTAATGAGCATCCATGCCAAGTTTCAGACCTCTAGCACTTAAGACGGCTGAGTCTATAGAGGACAAACAAACATACAGAAATTGCTTTTTATATATATAGTCTAGCTGATCCCGTACGAACTTCGTTTCGCATTTAACTTTAAAGCTGATGATTTTGTATTTGGTTGGTTATTGGGACGAATTTTCACCAAAGAATTGCTTAAAATACTAAACAGAATTTGCAAGCGGCTTATTGGCTTGTCCATCAAATGGAAATTTAAAATAAGAAATTGATGACCCGTCGAAAAGAACACCCGTGTACGATTTTTTGTCTTTTTCGGATGCATAAAAACGACATTTGTCTAAAATATTTTAAAGGTAATATTAACGACCCCTTTTCTGTCGTGTGATTAAAAATTTTAATTCATAAATCAATTGTCCGTTTTGTAAAACACCCTTGAATGATTTTTTTTATGGACCTCATGCATAACCAAGCAATTATTGCAAAAACATTAAACAGTAAATGTGGATGACCCCGTTTTCTGTCGTCTAATAGAAAGTTTGTTATCAAGAATCGATTCTTCATCCTGCAAAACTCTCGTGTTTAAATTTTTGCCTCGATATGATGCGTAACAACTTAATTATTGCAAAAAAAAATCGAAAATATTAAGACGAACCCTTTTACTGATTCCTTGTCAAAATTTGACCCGTGAAATCAATAACATGTGCTGTAAAACTCCCATGTGCACAATTTTATTATAAGCGATGTATAATCAAGACAATGGGGCATATTCTGAGAGTCACGTGACGTGATGTGCAAAATTCACATCGTTGTGCCGACTCCAGAAACCACTCTAGGCTAGAAGTTTCAGCTCAAATGTCCTGTGATCGATTCATACTAACGTTTCTTCTCAGAAACATTTACTAGAGTCTGGATGAAGAAGTGAAATTTTGTAAATCACGTCAATCGACTCGCAGAACAACCCCCTAAGGCTATGATCATTTAGTATCCGGGCACTTTATTTCGGTGATAGCTACGTTAATTGAGCTCGGATCTGCAAAACTTTAGTAGCGTTTTGTTGGTTATGAAAAGGACAATCTTGCCAATTTTTGATAGATTTTTAAATTAACGTGTTTTTGAGATATTTACGATGCAATAAGACATGGTAAAAAAAAAATTTGCACAAATTTGCTCCTTTCACGCATTTTGCGTCTTGAAAATTCTACATTGTTGACTTGAAAGCTCATGAACAGTGGATATTTTCTGATTTTTTTTCGTACCAAATGGTTAAGAAGTATAACAAGTCACTCTAGGATCCACACGAAGTTCAAACCAACCATCGGAGTGCAACCCTTGATGTTAAATATGGTTAAAAGTCTATGGTTATTGGGGATAACTGAATGCAGACTCCTTAAATAATGCCGAAAATCCATTTTCGGCAGGCAAAAAGTGTTGTCTAACTAGTAGACACCAAGTAAATAACTAATAATGATCAATTTCGAAGATCGCAATCTGTGCATCCGGTTTTTACGCAATATGACAGATGTGTTCTGATGGATAAAAAAAAAAATATGTTAAAATCAGATTTAAAGGATCAAATTTTTCGAGATGCCTACTCATGAAAAGGTTCCAACCAGATTCCTACTGCTTTTTCCAGGTGAGTTTGTGTGAGGCGTAGATTCATCAAACAAAGCAAAAACAAAATAATCTAGGTCTGTTTATAGAATTCAAAGAATTAACACATGTTCATACATTATGTTTCTGGTGTTTTGTTTGACGGATGATGCTTTGATGCTATTAGCCGTATAATGTAACAATAAAAAAAATCAATCATGAATGGTATGTGCAAAAAAAAATCCCCTCGGACAGGAATCGAACTCGAGTCTACTGATTACCTCTCCGACATCTAACCAATAGGCCAAATCGTCAGACGATACAAGTTAAGCTGTAGCTCTATTATTCAGTTGACTTCATCGAGTTGAATTCGCTGCTAGATTCTCCGGCAGAAAATGCTCAATATGCCTTCATTGAAAGTGCTCTGTTCACCTCTAGTGAACAAATTAAAGTAAAAACGCGTTTTACAACTGATTAAAGTGAGAAATCAAAAATTTTATGATGCTGAAAATTTAGAAACAATGTGTAGATCATGTTGCAGTGCATACATTTCAGATCAAGATGATTTAAAGGTCATAAAAGCTTATTTGGTGGTGCTCAAAAATTATAATATTTTCGTCACTTGAGAACCTAGCTGGTTATTATTTAATATTTCTGTAAATATGAAAAGGATATTTCTTTTTTGGTGAAAAATTAATACTATAGGTAGTACGAAACAAGTCCTCATGAAAATTTGTTCAAGAAAATACGTACTTATGTAGAAAAATGGACTTCTCATTATGCCTCGGGTGCTCGTTATGCCCTCATCTCCCCTATGAACTGAAAAATTTACATACAATATACCAAAAAATTGCTTTACAAGCTATGTGACGTCACGCTGGAATGGGTCATAAACATATTGTAGATCAGAGGTGCGTAAACTCGCTTCGGAAAGAATCATTCGGCTGATTTTTTCCGAGTTTAACTTGTTGTGTGCAGATTGATTTTATCTTCGTTCCAATATACGTGATTGCACACAAAACGAAGAGAACAGTTCTGCATTGATGTTTTCCATGCCTCGCAGGAATAAAATCACACCAACCACCAACAGAACGAAGCTTACCGTACACGAATGCACACGAGCGATCATTGCCCCTTATCAGTGATTGCCCGACGGACCGAGTGAACATTGACTCGCACCCTTTTCTCGCTCGTTTCCCGTTCCCTTGTAGGTATCTATCACTTTAAGCCACGCCTCCATGCGTTGTCCGATTGATGTGTTCGGCTGCCGAACGAAAACGATTTGAATTTTGAATTCGCAGAACCAGAGATGCCAATGTGCCTGATTTTTCAGGCGTTGCCTGATTTTTCGAGGCTCTACCTGACAACCTGATAAGCCATTGATTTTCCCTGATTTTTGAAAATATACCTGATTTTGCCAGATTTTTGCGAATGTCATGAAAAATGTGTAGTAAGGAACTGGAGTAGGTACCATAGCTGAAGTGAAAAAGTGAAAATGTGACTGAATCAAAGCAATCGAAAGTTTCCCGTTAATTCGTATTGAAAAAGAGAATTGAAGGGATTGCTTTGATGCAGCAGAATTATTCAACTAAGTAGGCTCACAACACATATTGGAGTGAAAATGTGGAGCGATGACCAAAAAAAAAAGGTCATCACTTTGAGCGAAATTTCCGTTACTTTTACGTAGCCTGATTTTGCCTGATTTTTATTTCGCAAGTTCCCTGATTTTTGAAAATAAATGTTGGCAACCCTGCGCAGAACTGTCAGCGGTGTGTAGACTCGCTTCGGAAAGAATCATTCGGTTGATTTTTTCTGAGTTTAACTTATTGTGTGCAGATTGATTTTATCTTCGTTCCAATCATGACGTGATTGCACACAAAACGAAGAGAACAGTTCCGATTTGATGTTTTCCATGCCTCGCAGGAATAAAATCACACCAACAAAACAACGGAACGAAGCTTACCGTACACGAATGCTCACGAGCGATCGTTGCCCGACGGACCGAGTTAACATTCCTCGCACCCTTCTCTCGCTCGTTTCCCGTTCCCTTGTATCTATCAATTTTAGCCACGCCCCCATGCGTTGTCCCCATGCGTCACAGAACGAACAGTTGCTTCGCTGATATTTCCCCCGATTGCTGTTTACTCCTGCCGAGTTTACCCGAAGCTTACTTCCTGATGCTTCCCGAGTTGAACTATCGATAGCATCATTGCAGTTTGAGTTTAACGAAATAAAATCTTTCTGCAAAGAAGGTCAAAGTGCAAGTATGTAGACTCGCGATTTTAACATCTCTGTTGTAGATTGGCCCAAAAAATTGACCTGTGCATAATTTCAGATCAATAAAACATTATTTAGGAATATCTCAAAGAGCTCTAAGTTTCATTTTTTTTACATAAAAAATCACCAAAGGGGGAGGGAGAGGGGCGGATTTTAATTAAAGTTTACCCAGTATGACGGATTGGCTTCATGATATCACCTACAAACATTATATTGCTTTCTTTCATTATCCTATACCAACACTGCTGGTGTAAAAATATTTTTCGGGCAATTATCGAATTATTTTTTAATAATTTTTTTATTATTTTAATGACTTTTTAGCATTAATCGTTTTTAAATTTTATCGATCAAACATTTTTTTTTATGATTTCAGCAAGTAGTTTTTTTGTTCCTAGTGTTTTTTACCCCTAAATGTAAGCAGCTACTTAAGCTTTTTCTTCAAAAACATTTTCGACAGAAATAATGTAAAATTTAATTTGAACAAAACCAAAAATTACTGCAATTGATGCTTTATGCCAATTGTAATGTCATAACAAATATATCCAAAACTCTAAATTTTCAAACGTATCCATTAGATTTTTTATTTAAAAACAAAGTTTTCTGTAACTTAACCCTTTTTCATAGTAGGGGGAAAATCGCATGTTTTTTTTAACTTGAAAATAACCGGTGAAACCAATAATTTTTCTGACTACGTCAATTTGATGTCCCATCAACTTTCAAATTTTTGATGATCAAGCGGTATGATTATCTGTGGGCATTAAGTTTTTAGAAGCCATTGAAGTTAAAAAGTTTGCTTGATGCGCTAGTTGACGGTACTGGATTAAACAAGTTTCTTTTATCTATAAAATAGCTGATCCCATATGAACTCCGTTTCGATTTCAACTTTAGTAAGTCATGAACAGTTTGTATGAAATTCAATTGCCAAGCATTTTCCAGATGCATTTACGAATTCATTGTTTAGTAGGTAATAATTGCAAAAATATTGGACGATCACTTTTTCTGTCGTCTGCTAATAAATTTTAAATCAGGAATCAATTGATCGTGCCAAAAAAGCTCCGTGTATAAATTTGACTCGATCGTTGCATAACAACATTATTTTTGCCAAAAAGTTAAACCCCTTTTGGTGGCCTCTTACACAACCTTTGATATCTGAAATCGATTACCCTTCCCTAAGAACTCCCGTGTGCAAATTTTCAAAGCAAATCATTGCATAATAACGTCATTATTGCTGGAAACAGTGAAAAGTTAATTAATATGGACGACCCCTTTCGTCGACCCCTGGCAAAACTTTTGACATCTGAAATCGATTTTCCGTCCCTGAAAACTACCGTGTGCCAATTTTCATTACAATCCGATGTCAAATAACGACGATATTGCAAAAATATTAAAAGGTTAATATGGACGACCCACTTTGCCGGCCCCTTACGCTGAATTCAATACCGGAAAACCATTGCACGTCCCTCAAAACTCTCGTGAACCAATTTTCATCTGAATCCGTTGTATAATAACGACAATATCGCATTAACAGTGAATAGTTAATTTGGACGACCCCTTTGGCCGACCACCGACTTTAATTTGAATATGTGAATTCAATTGTTTGTCTCTTATAACTCCTATGTGCAAATTTTCATCCCAATCCGATGCATAAAAACGTCAATATCACTAAGTTATTGAAATGTTAATATGGACGACCCCTTTTTCCGGCCCCTTACACTGAACTTGATACCCGTAATCGATTACACGTCACTCAAAACTATCGTGTACCAATTTTCATTTGAATACGATGTATAATAACCTCAATATCACGAAAACAGCGAACATTAATATGGACGACCCCTTTGGCTGATCCCTTACACGAAATCTAACAACTGAAATCGATTGTTCGTCTTTCAAAACACTCATGTGCAAATTTTCAACACAATCCGACGAAAAGTAAAGACAATATTGCGAAAACAATATTTGTCTTGTATGGACGACCCCCTTCAGAAGGGTTCATCCAAAAATCTGAAAACATTTTTCATCCTTCCTGGTCCTAATGAGCATCCATGCCAAGTTTCAGACCTCTAGCACTTAAGACGGCTGAGTCTATAGAGGACAAACAAACATACAGAAATTGCTTTTTATATATAGGGGAGAATGAGGATACTTGATCCCTGGGGATACTTGATTCCTTAGCTATATCTCGAAACTGGAATGTCTTACAAAGATCAAATGTTCTAGAAAAATGTGCCAAAATGAGCAAAATAACAATGCTTGTAGCTTAAAAAATTTTAACAAAATAATTGTTTGAGTAATTGAACTTTGTTTGAAAAATTTCACAAAATGCAACTTGAAGATCTTTTTTCATCACTTTAAAATGTTCCTTACATGGGGAAATTATGAATAAAATATTCGTTCCAATGTATCAATCGTTCGAGCGTAAAATGAACTTCATAATTCCATATTTTCAAAGTAATGGAAAACTCTCAAATTTTTTTAGAAAAAGTTTTCTAAAATGTTGATTCTGGGTACAATTGATCCCCCAGAGTTGGGTACAATTGATCCCCCTTCCAAACGGCATATTCTTCCTCTGAATTGATCGTTATGATTGCTGATTACGAAATTACAGATATTTATCCAAAACTAATATTTATCAAACAATTGTCTGAGGAAAAGAGCAAAAATAATTAATTTTCTCTTCATTATAAAAAAAAGCGCCTTTAAGTATGCAATGTTATTAGCGTTGAGACCAAGTTATAGAATTTTCTTCTTATGTCTGCTATAAATTGTGAAATGAGAACAAACATGACCAAAATAGTCAATTAACATTCTATCTTGGGGTTTTGTTTGATTTTTATACAAGGATTAGGGCTTCCTGAATAAAAGATCAAGTCTCCTTCAATAGGGGATCAAGTCTCCCCTAACTTCAGAAAAATCTCAATTTTTTTACTCCCACGAAAATGCTTCTATTTCATCAACGGGTTCAAGTATCGTTCTAATTTTTGGAGCATAGAAACTTGAAGTTACAAGCTGTCATAAAATGTCAAAGACAACGAGTTTCTAAATTTTTCCAAAAAGATATGGTGAAAATAAGAAAAGGGGATCAAGTATCCCCACTCTCCCCTATAGTCTAGCTGATCCCGTACGAACTTCGTTTCGCATTTAACTTTAAAGCTGATGATTTTGTATTTGGTTGGTTATTGGGACGAATTTTCACCAAAGAATTGCTTAAAATACTAAACAGAATTTGCAAGCGGCTTATTGGCTTGTCCATCAAATGGAAATTTAAAATAAGAAATTGATGACCCGTCGAAAAGAACACCCGTGTACGATTTTTTGTCTTTTTCGGATGCATAAAAACGACATTTGTCTAAAATATTTTAAAGGTAATATTAACGACCCCTTTTCTGTCGTGTGATTAAAAATTTTAATTCATAAATCAATTGTCCGTTTTGTAAAACACCCTTGAATGATTTTTTTTATGGACCTCATGCATAACTAAGCTTGCCAGATTGCCCGGATTTATCCGGGTTTGCCCGGATATTTGATGCAAAATTTCGAGAAAGTCCGGTCCGGCCCGGTTGCCCGGATATCGTGAAAAAAGTCCGGATATTGCCCGGATTTTTTCACAATTTTTACAAAGAAACAAAATAAAATCAAAGTTGTTGAGTAAGTTTCAGCAAAATAGATTAACGGTATGGAAATTTTCAACGATTGTTTCAAATAATTTCGCTGATTTACTTTTATAAACCTTTAAATATTTAAGTGTTCCAAAAACTTTTTGGAAGTTTACAATTACATTCATAAAATATGAATTTAATTTTTTTGCATTTTTTCTTTGCTTTTATATATAATAACACCTAAATTTTGCCCGGTTTTTGCCCGGTTTTTGGATTTGAAAAATTGAAATCCATGCCCGGATTTTGCCAGGTTTTTTTGAGAAAATGCCCGGAATTGCTAGGCCCGGATGGGAGTAGAAAAAATTCTGGCAACCTTATGCATAACCAAGCAATTATTGCAAAAACATTAAACAGTAAATGTGGATGACCCCGTTTTCTGTCGTCTAATAGAAAGTTTGTTATCAAGAATCGATTCTTCATCCTGCAAAACTCTCGTGTTTAAATTTTTGCCTCGATATGATGCGTAACAACTTAATTATTGCAAAAAAAAATCGAAAATATTAAGACGAACCCTTTTACTGATTCCTTGTCAAAATTTGACCCGTGAAATCAATAACATGTGCTGTAAAACTCCCATGTGCACAATTTTATTATAAGCGATGTATAATCAAGACAATGGGGCATATTCTGAGAGTCACGTGACGTGATGTACAAAATTCACATCGTTGTGCCGACTCCAGAAACCACTCTAGGCTAGAAGTTTCAGCTCAAATGTCCTGTGATCGATTCATACTAACGTTTCTTCTCAGAAACATTTCCTAGAGTCTGGATGAAGAAGTGAAATTTTGTAAATCACGTCAATCGACTCGCAGAACAACCCCCTAAGGCTATGATCATTTAGTATCCGGGCACTTTATTTCGGTGATAGCTACGTTAATTGAGCTCGGATCTGCAAAACTTTAGTAGCGTTTTGTTGGTTATGAAAAGGACAATCTTGCCAATTTTTGATAGATTTTTAAATTAACGTGTTTTTGAGATATTTACGATGCAATAAGACATGGTAAAAAAAAAAATTTGCACAAATTTGCTCCTTTCACGCATTTTGCGTCTTGAAAATTCTACATTGTTGACTTGAAAGCTCATGAACAGTGGATATTTTCTGATTTTTTTTCGTACCAAATGGTTAAGAAGTATAACAAGTCACTCTAGGATCCACACGAAGTTCAAACCAACCATCGGAGTGCAACCCTTGATGTTAAATATGGTTAAAAGTCTATGGTTATTGGGGATAACTGAATGCAGACTCCTTAAATAATGCCGAAAATCCATTTTCGGCAGGCAAAAAGTGTTGTCTAACTAGTAGACACCAAGTTAATAACTAATAATGATCAATTTCGAAGATCGCAATCTGTGCATCCGGTTTTTACGCAATATGACAGATGTGTTCTGATGGATAAAAAAAAAAATATGTTAAAATCAGATTTAAAGGATCAAATTTTTCGAGATGCCTACTCATGAAAAGGTTCCAACCAGATTCCTACTGCTTTTTCCAGGTGAGTTTGTGTAAAATATCATGATTTTGCAAAGGTTTTACTTCTGTGGTAAAAAAAAATAAATCAATACATGACTAAAAAAAGTGTGCAAAGATAAAAAAGAGGTTTTATGAAAAAGTTAGAGTATTTGTTGAAATCATTGATAGATATTTTTTTTATATTTTTACATTAAATGTCATATTAACACCTTCATTTCCTCCATACAAAGTTTTTCGATCAAATGAATAGTTTTTAAAATACACACGTTTGTAACTGCCCGGATACTAAATGATCATAGTCTTATATAGCAAAAACAGTAAACAGATAATATGGACGCCTATTTTTGCCGACCCCTGACTCGAGATTTGGAATCTGAAACAATTTAGCGTCCCTCAAAACTTTTCAATCTCTATCCAATGCAAAATAACGTCAATTCCACAAAAACATTGAACAATTTATATGGACGACCCCTTTCGCAGACTTTTGAATTAAAATTTGACTCCTGAAATCAATTACTCGTTCATTGAAACTTCCAGGTATCAAGTTTCCATCTTAATCAAATGTATTTAAGCATTAATATCGCAAAAACAGTGTTAATATGGACGACCCCTTTGGCCGACCTTTGACCTTTAATTTAAAACCTGGAATCGGTTGATCGTTCCTCAAAATACTCTTATGCAAATTTTCATCAAAAACAAATCTATAATAACGCCAATATCGCAAAAACATTGAACAGTTGATATGGACGACCCCTTTTGTCGACCCCTTCTACAAAATTTGATAACTGGAATAGATTGTCCATTCCTTAAAATCCCCGTCTGCAAATTTTTATCTCAATCCATTGCATAATAACGCCAATATTGTAACAACATTAAAAAGTTGATATGGACGACCCCTTTGGCCGACCCCTGACCCTGAATTCAATACTTAGAATCGATTGCTCGTCCTTCAAAGCACTTATGTGCAAATTTTCATATCAATCCAATGCATAATAACGTCAATATAGTAAAAACACTGAACAGTTCATATGGACGACCCCTTTTGCCGACCCCTGACACAAAAATTCAATACCTGGAATCAATTCCTCATCTCTCAAAACCCTTACACTGCCGGCCAAAAGTTTGGGATCACCCACTAAAAAACATGCAAATTTTGATCGTTCATATCTCAGCCGTCTTAGGACATATTGAAAATCTTCTGATCTCATTTGAAAGATAATGAGCAATAGCTATCTCGGAGGTACTTTGACCAAATATAATGTTTTAGTTTTGAACTTAAAACTTAACCTAAATTTATAACATTTTCAAAAAGTCGCACTCAATATTCAAAGCCGATCATCTCGGGATAGGGTGGACCAAATCTCAAAATTTGAGTGGCATTAGAATTCCTGTTCTTTACTTCTCAAAACACAATCAAAAAAATTTGAGAAAAAATTCAAGAATGTATTTTTAATTAATAAAATAGACACTCGAGTTATCGTCCAAAAGTTTGGGATCACCTCTTTGTATGGTGAGTTTGGGATCATTCTTATATAAACATGCAAATTTGTTTTATTCATATCTTTCTCATCTAACATCGTATTGCAGAGCTGAAGGGTTCATTTGGAAGCTTAGGAATTGTTGTTTTTTAATAAATTCGTTCAAAAATTATATTTTAAGGTGAGAACTATAAAAAAAATCTGAGAACTTTCAAAAAAACAATTAATTTCAGGAGATTTTTTTATGGTTATCACTTCAAAATATAATTTTTGAATGAATTTATTAAAAAACAACACTTCCTAAGCTTCCAAATGAACCCTTCAGCTCTGCAATACGATGTTAGATGAGAAAGATATGAATAAAACAAATTTGCATGTTTTTATAAGAATGATCCCAAACTCACCATACAAAGAGGTGATCCCAAACTTTTGGACGATAACTCGAGTGTCTATTTTATTAATTAAAAATACATTCTTGAATTTTTTCTCAAATTTTTTTGATTGTGTTTTGAGAAGTAAAGAACAGGAATTCTAATGCCACTCAAATTTTGAGATTTGGTCCACCCTATCCCGAGATGATCGGCTTTGAATATTGAGTGCGATTGTTTGAAAATGTTATAACTTTAGGTTAAGTTTTAAGTTCAAAACTAAAACATTATATTTGGGAAAAATACCTCCGAGATAGCTATTGCTCATTATCTTTCAAATGAGATCAGAAGATTTTCAATATGTCCTAAGACGGCTGAGATATGAACGATCAAAATTTGCATGTTTTTTAGTGGGTGATCCCAAACTTTTGGCCGGCAGTGTATGTGCAAATTTTTGTCACAATCCGACCAAAAATGACGTTAATATCGGGAAAACAATATTTGTCTTGTATGGACGACCCCTTTTAGAAGGGGTCATCCAAAAATCTGAAAACATTTTTCATCATTCCTAGGCCTAATGAGCATCCATGCCAAATTACAGCTCTTTAGCTCTTAAGATGGCTGAGCCTATAGAGGACAAACAAACAAACAAACAAACAAACCCACAGAAATTGCTTTTAATATATATGTATAGATTATCAAGAAATCGTAATTATTTCAAGACACACTTAATAAAAAGGATTTTCAGAAGAATTCTTTTCAATTTGAACTTTTGCAGCGGAATATTCGAAATGTTAAACAATAGAGTCAAAATTTTTGGAATGATAATTTTTACTACAATTAAGATTGTTACTTGATTGGGCCTTATCCAGCATTTAAAACATTTCAAATTTGAGTTGAATATTTTGAAAAACCTGCATGAAAAACGATCCGTTAAAATTTTGCCGTGATCTGAGAATAATAAGTAAAACTAAAGCAGTTCAGTGTGAGGACAATTGTTTGCCATAATATCAAGGATTCAATGTAGTAGAATTTAAATACATTTTATTAACAAGTATATTTTTGAGCAGGGATCTATCTAATCATTGTTTTCTCAAGCAATTAAGGGTGGTTCAATCACCAAATGTTTGTCAATTGGCGTGCCTAACCAGCTTCGCACTTTTTGACTAATAAACAAGTAAATAACGCCGAAGATGTGCAGCAGAGTTTATCGCGTAACATATAGATGAAATGTACAAATGTTTGGATGACCAAAAGAATTTTGAGAGCCGTCAAAACGTCTGCGATAATGCAAAATGTAATCGTGTGGTTTTTAACCATTTGTAAGAATTGCAAATTAACATCATTTGAAAATAGAGGTGTAAAAAAAGTTTAACCTTTTAAGAAAATGAAAGAATGTATTCGAAATATCAACTAAATTTTTTGAATTATTTTCCCGTAGTCTTCGAACTACCACCTTAATGAGATTCTTTTTTTTCTTATAGATTGAGGAAGCCTGCACAAAGATAATGAGACGCCCAAAATCCTAGTGCTCATCCGTAGTCTGCTCACATATTGGTTGGGGACAAAGTCGGTCAAAATTACTTTCGCTCCACGCTTGGCAAAGCAAACGACCATTTTTATTCATCCTCTTGTCGTGTTACAAAGATCCTTCTATAGTTAGTTCCCATCTACTATACCCATACCTATCAGTTGGGAGAACTCCTTTTCCTTCTTGGTGTTGAAAACCTACGCCGGAATATGTACATTAGTGTAAACAGATTAGAAAACCACTGACCATGAAATTACTTTTTCGGATGCCCTCTCGTCGGTTGATTTATCTAGTCTTTGGCCAATGGCCGCTTCGGGAATCGACTGATGGTTTTTTTCCTCTACTTTCATGCTTCCATACGCAGTCAACTTACGGATACTGATACCCTTGAAGCAAAGATTCCCTTGCCGTGAAGATTCTTTTTGAAAAAATCCATTTTGTGCCACAGGACATTGTGTGTTTGACCCATAATACAGTGGATCACATTCCCTGTTAAAATCAGAAACTTATTTCAGCCTCTTAAAAATATTTCTTTTGGTGAAGCAAAATCCTATTAGTATCCCTTGTTAAAGATGAGCTTGTTGGTTCTCATTGAAACATAGTATGAGTAGGGGAGAATGAGGATACTTGATCCCTGGGGATACTTGATTCCTTAGCTATATCTCGAAACTGGAATGACTTACAAAGATCAAATGTTCTAGAAAAATGTGCCAAAATGAGCAAAATAACAATGCTTGTAGTTTAAAAAATTTTAACAAAATAATTGTTTGAGTAATTGAACTTTGTTTGAAAAATTTCACAAAATGTAACATGAAGATCTTTTTTCATCACTTTAAAATGTTCATTACATGGGAAAATTATGAAAAAAATATTTGTTCCAATGTATCAATAGTTCGAGCGTAAAATGAACTTCATAATGCCATATTTTCAAAGCAATGGAAAACTCTCAACTTATTTCAGAACAAGTTTTCTAAAATGTTGATTATGGGTACAATTGATCCCCTAGGGTTGGGTACAATTGATCCCCCTTCCAAACGGCATATTCTTCCTCTGAATTGATCGTTATGATTGCTGATTACGAAATTACTAATATTTATCCAAAAACTAATATTTATCAAACAATTGTCTGAAGAAAAGTGCAAAAATAATTAATTTTCTCTTTATTATAAAAATAGCGCAATAGGCACAATTTTCCCGTATGTTTGGATAACGTGCCGCTATTAAGCCTACCCCCATTCTGATGCAATGTTATTAGCGTTGAGACAAAGTTATAGAATTTTCCTCTTATGTCTGCTATAAATTGTAAAATGAGAACAAACATGACCAAAATAGTCAATTAACATTCTATCTTGGGGTTTTGTTTGATTTTTATACAAGGATTAGGGCTTCCTGAATAAAAGATCAAGTCTCCTTCAATAGGGGATCAAGTCTCCCCTAACTTCAGAAAAATTGCAATTTTTTTACTCCCACGAAAATGCTTCTAGTTCATCAACGGGTTCAAGTATCGTTATAATTTTTGGAGCATAGAAACTTGAAGTTACAAGCTGTCAGAAAATGTCAAAGACGGCGAGTTGCTAAATTTTTCCAAAAAGATATGGTGAAAATAAGAAAAGGGGATCAAGTATCCCCACTCTCCCCTACTTATTGAGGCGAAAAATTTAGGCTTTAACCTTCAATATTTTCTTAGACGAACCAAATCTTAGTTAAGTTTGCGAATAATGCTAAAACTCAATTTTTATAAACAACACAAATCGTGATTTAATCATAGTTTTGTCATCAAAAACATAGCACATGCAAACAACTTTCAGGATGTCAAGCGGGAGACGAAGAAAAAGGGAGAAGATGGGTTAGATTCCCAACTCGGTACTGGGTTTTGTTGGTCATATGTTGTCCACGTCAGATGGTTGATTTGTGACTGGTGATTGTAGTCTTATTGTGGACGTTTCGTTGACGTCCTAATGAATCACTATCAGTTTTTTATTATTTGTTTTGATGTAGTAAGTTTAGCACGTGCCTGCATTTTTAATTTGTTTTTCACTACTTTTTACAAACAAACTGTAAAACTCTACGGTATTTCTAATATGTCTGTCTCCTAGCGTTCACTTCTTGTTGTCTGTATTATTTTTATTATCTGTGGTTTTATAAAGTGGAGTTGGATTCTGTTGTGTTTTTCTGTTGTGATAGTATGTGTGTGATATTGGTTTGTTTATGTTTTGTTCGGATCAGTTGAGCTGACGTTCGTTGTTGAAAGTATTTGGTTGGAGTTGATTTTGTTCTCCCTGCGTATTTCCTTGTTGGAGAGAAGGCCTGCGTAAATGATACTCACACCTTGGACATCCTTGCGAGGGTTGACTGCATGCGGCTCAGTGGCAATGTGGAAACACTCTAGCATATCGAGTGTGTGGGGCAGTGCTGCAAATTTTCTGAAAGCACGAATGATATTGACTGTGGTTTTTTATCAGTGTAAAAAGCTTGAACTGAAATGAATGGAATAGAAAAGTCAACGAATATAAAAGCTTCTGATCGGCTCGGTCATATTCGTGCCTGCGGCAAGCTTTGCGATTATGTTTATCAGTCAGTAGAAAGCTTACTCGTTAACCCGAACTAACTTGTTTCACTCGACTGCTACGAAAGCGTCTTTCGCTTAGGCGTTTCTGTCACTCACTGCATTCGATCAGTGAATGTAGCTTTAGCATTCAATCAGTGTCAGCGAAAGTTGCTGATAATTTCAGTAGGCATTTGTTTTTTGCCGTTTTCAAAAATTGTGAAATGGGATTCGAAAAGAAAACACGATTGGAAATTCGATAAGACTATACGATTATTCAGATAGGACGGGAAGAGAGATGATTATAAATTTTTTGATGACGACATGGCGAATATCTGACAAATATGACAAAAATTTGACAATTGTGGTCAAAAAATGACAAAATTTAGATAAAATGTAATAAATATGGTGAAAAAATTACAAAATTATGACAATATTTAGTATGACCAAAATCTGACAAAAACAACAAAATTATAACCTAAATATGTCAAAAAAATGAACTATAAAATGACAAAAATAACAAAAACATGACAAAAATCTGTAAGATGAGATAGAAGTTTGACAAATGTGATAAAAATATGACAAAAATATGAAAAATATTACAAAAATATAGCGAAATTTTGACATACAATAACCAAACATGACAAAAATAATTACAAAACTATGACAAAAATCTGACAAATATGACAAAAATATGTCAAAATTAAGACAGAAAAATGACATTGATTTAACAATGAAATGACAAAAATTCAACAAACCTTAGTCAAAAATATAACAAAAGTGTTAAAAATAAGACAAAATTATGACATAAATCTGATAAATATGACAAAATCATTACAAAAAATTTAACAATAAAATGAAAAAAACATGGCAAACTTATGACAAATTTGGTAAAAAATGATAAAAATGTGATAGATTTTACATTTGTCATACGTTTATCACTTTATCATAATTTTACATAGTTTGACGACATGTTTGTCCCTTCAATTAAATTTTTTTTATTTTTTTTTTGATATTTTAATCATAAATTGGTCATATTTGTCTTATTTATGTTATAAATTTGTTTTATTTTTATCACAATTTTTTGTCATGATATCGTCATTTTATTGTTATACTAGCAGACCCGGTAAACTTCGTCTTACCATGTTCAAAGTGGCGTCCATTTTCCATTTTTCCTAGTTTTTTTTTACTTTTTCCTCCTTTCCTCCTTTCGAATCGTCCCGCTTAATTGTATCAAATTAAAACCTAAAAATTTCAACTCAATTCTACGGGTGTTTTGAAATCCACTTTTGTAACTTGTTCCATAAATAACTGTTTGTGTATGTTTCATTTTCTGTATTCCATTTAGTAAATTTATCCCGTTTTGTTCGAGTTCACATTAAGAAATAAAAAGTTTCTCATTTATTGGAATAGAATTTGAATATCAGGACAATTTTCGGAGTATTTGACGAATATTTTGCCTAACGCAGTGCTTTCAGCTCCCAATTAGCTTTGGAAGGTGTAGTCTTTAGAGCTGAAGAAATAAAAACACAAGAAAAGATTTTTTACCAACCATTTTCAAACAGATTTTTATTCACCATCCCCATCCTTCGAAGCAGTTTGAATTCAAATTTATATTTTCATCAAAATCATGTTCATTATCGCATTCGCATTCATGTTCGCATTGAATTTGGCGATTTTGTATACTGCAAATTCCTTTTTTTTAATTTGTTCAAGCAAAAAATGCAAATTAATTAATTCGAACTTTAACTCAATGAATCAAAAATAACGATTGGTTTTGAAAAGAGGAAAAACATGTATTTAGATATGTTCACCCATTATTAGATTCTAATTGAAGCATTGGGATGTTCTGATTTCAAAATTCCATGAACATTGTTGGTGGTGATCTGCGATTTCATTGAGGATTATGTAATATTTTTAAGATTTAATATCATTTAATTGAAAAGTAGATTTTTTAAAATTTAATAGATCGAAAAAAAATAATCTGTTCAGGCTTCGATGGTTTCATGAGTTCATTTTGTTTTCTGGGAACTATAATATAATCAAAACCTTTAAAAAAATCAGGTGTCATTTTTTATGTAAATCTTAACTTTCAAAAATGAAACACCGGGGCAAATGCAAACAAATATCACCGACGTTAAACTTTCATATTCTTTGAAAAAAATAATATTTTCAAAAAAATATTAGTTTTGTTGACCAAAAGAAATATTGAAGTATGCATTTGTCCCATTTATTGAGGCAAGTGAAAACACATACTTCTTTTTCAGATGCGTCAGTGAAAAGACTTTAAAATGAATTTATTACTTGTGCTTGTTTGTCTGTTTTATCAACTTTCAATGATATATCCTAAGTTTTTCTCCGGAATAAATTAATGCTTGGTACTTAAATTTCTCTGAATGCTGTTCAACCAAAAGACCTTGATTTACAAAGACCTTTATAATAATTTTGAATATCCGCTTCATATTCAACACTCAGGATATCCTTTCTGGCCATTTTTGAGATAAAATTCTTATATGGTAGATGTTTCATTGCTAAATGGCGCTTTTTCACTTATTCCACCTAAGAAATTACAGGACTTAATATTATTTTTAACACTTTCAGGTCATATTTAAAGTTCATCATAAAAATCTGCTGCCACTGGAATATCAATCACAAAAAAAACTTTTCAACAAAAAAGTGAATCAAAAGTCTCTTCTATGTACCCAAAATATGTAAAACAAAAAAACACTTTTCATGTTAAGTTCGTACTTGAACGAACAGTAAACGTGTAAACAGTTTTTTGGTGAATGATTTAAAAAAAAAAAGAGTTGAGTTCATTTGATCAGATTGTATTTTTGGGCCCAATAGTTGTTAGATGAAGAAATAATGCATACATTTTTTGTTAAAATTGAATGTTTGCACTTGCTCTAGTCTACTTTTTTAATTGAAAATTCTTCCGGAAAATGCATATCCTCAGTTTGTGTTATAAAAAATTGAATATTTTATTGATAACTTCAACTTACGTTTGCAAAAACTCAAAAAGTTCATTCGGCCTTTAAAAACTTCAATCCTATCCAATCTATTTCAAAGGACAGACTCTTGTTCAGTTAATGTGTCTAGCGTTCTAGGCGTATTGGATTATACGAAATTGATTGTGAAGCTTCACAATTTCTTTTTTTCAAACGTCCGCAAAGTGTTATAAGATCATTTCATATGCATCATTACCAAATTCATATTTTTTGAAAAACAATCTACTACTTAAATTAACACGAATTAAAAATGGTTTTAATATTTAAAATCGTTTACACTGGATTCTTTTTTTAAACGATTGTTGTGTTCGTGCAAAAAAAGAAATCGTTTAAAAAAAGTTCAAAACAATCGGGCTAAATTCATCGCTCATTTCGAGTAAAGTGGCCAACTTGGACTGCAAATCGATCATTTCCAGCCAGGTAGACCATTCTGGGGTGATTTGAGTGAAAATGGGAAGCTCAAAGATTTGTTTTCGATTGATCTGTTTTGGGTTATAAGCCACGGTTGTTCCGGAACTTCCGCAAAGTCTGTAAGTGGCCATTCCGGCCTTGTTTCTGTCGGGAAGCAACGTCCGAACCAATTTACCATCCAGGAGTGGTTTGGTTAAAAGTGGGAATGTCTACAATCTGTTTTTGACATGTTCGTAAATCGTCTTATTCCGAGAAAATCGTTTAAAAAAAATCGTTTAAAATAAAACCGCGTAAAATAAGATCGTTTAAAAAAAGAATCCAGTGTATATGGTTTTGATTCGATCGATAAAATATCAATCCGTGTGGTCCGTGTTACATCTAGGCGTCATTTATTACCATGTGCTGTGTACAAATAAGCAAGGAAAAAAAACACATCTAGGTTGCATATCGACCCCACGTGCATAAGAGATATAGGTACTTGGTTAAGAAACAGGCGCCTAATTTTTAAATTTTTCCAACGATCAATGAAAAGTATGCTTTGATTACTATTATCTTGCAACGACGTTTGCTCGCGACGCCTCGCCCATGGAAACGAAAAACAAACCCCTCGAAGAAAAGAAGTTTCTGGAAATGGATGCCTGACTGACTTTTCAATTTCAGATTTTGACAAAACCAAAATTTATTAGTTTTATTTGATCGGCAAAATGTCAATATGAGTCATATCGAGGCGTCATTCATGACCATCTGCTGTAGAAATGAGCTAGGAATCAATTAGAAAAAAATCACATCGGGGCTTCATATCGTCACCCCTTGCATTGAAAATATGCTTGGTTGAGAAATACGCGCCAAAATATCCTCACTGATCAGTATGCTATGCTATGGTTACTATCTTCTAGCGACGTTGGCTCGCGACGCCTGGACCTTGGAGACGAAAAACAAACCGCCCAATGGAAAAAAATCTAGAGAGAAAGGATGTCATGACTTTAATTTGATTCGAAAAACTACAAATTTAATTATTACGGACAATTTATGCGACTTTTTGTTATTTTTATTCGATATAAACCGATTCGCATGGCTACAGAATATTCTAAAAATAATTTCATTTGAATCTTTTTGGCCATTCCAGAGGAGTAGTACTACAAACACCGTTACAAGAGAATTTTATATAATAGATATTCGTAATATTTTTGACACGCTTGTCTTATTTTTGAATTTTTTTTGTCAATATTTCGTCATATTTTTGTTATAGTTGTCACATTTTTGTCAGTTGTTATATTTTTGCAAAATTTTGTCATTTTTGTTAAAAAAAGGTCATATATTTATCACATTTGTAATATTTTCGACAGAGTTGCGTTGGTTTTTTTTTATTATATTTTAAAATTTAAGTCATATTTGTCAGATTTTTGTACTTTTTTTTGTCATAATTTTGTCATACTTTACCACATTTGTCATGTTTTCTAATTTTATTGCCAAATTTTTGTCATATTTGTGTCATAATTTTGTTACATTTTTTTCGTAATTTTGTCCCCCACATTCGTCCCACACGCTCCCTCGCCAGCGTTCTTCTCGCCAACCCGAACACTTATTTCTCAACCTTCCCACCTCTACACACTATCACGTTTTTTTCTTATCAAAATCCTTAAAAAATAGGAATCTCAGCAGTAATTATTCAATTTCCGCAAGTCTAGTGCATCGAACAAGCTTTGTCACCATTCAACTAAACTTAATGATAATCGAATTGAGCTTTTTTCACTTTCAGTAATGTTTGCTTGATACTGAAAATGAAGATTGGATAATCTCATGAACCTGAAAAGAGCCTGAATGTATACTGAGCACCGATGTTGCCGATTCGTGAATGAGTATGCAGAGTGCTTTCGGGATTGAGATTTCTGTTCATTATCAGATGAATGCAGATGGAAATGAACTGAGCATACACTGCAGTAAATTCAATTGAAAATTTAAAACTGACACTGATTATTTGAAGCACTGGTGAAGCCCCCACGGTTGTCAGTCCGATCCAGGACCCGGCAACGATACAGGATTTGTCTATGTATCGTGTGACCAACATCTTTTAACTAAATGTTGGTGAATCTCGTTTTTAAGCTTTTTTTTCCTCAGATTTAAGCTTTTTTTGCCTTGAGAGCATAGGAGATAAAAGCTCAAATCTGAAGAAAAAAGCTTACATCTGCCAAAAAAGGGGAAATCTGAGAGATGTGCTCCATACGGTTTGTATAACGTTGCCAGGATGTGGTCCGATCCACGATGGCTACGTTGTCTAGATTGAACCGGTGTTTGTAGGTGAAACAGTGTTTTAGAAGAGCTATTTTCTCTCCCAGATGTTCTATTTATGGATCTGTATACTCACGACCAGCCTTGAGTAGTTTTTTGAGACTGTTTACATTCGACTTGTGCTCGAATAAGCGCTGTTTGATGCTGTTGGTGATCATTACTGTGTAAAATTGAATAAAAATGCTTATACGAACTTTTTTCAAAAGATAACCATTTCAAGGCGTTTTCTAGTATTCCAAAAGTGTTAAAGGGGGTTTGAAGAGATGCTCCTCAAGCGATAAGGAATTGGATATTTGAGCTATAATGCTTTGTTTTATTCAGGATCTTTACGGATAACAATTCAGGACTTTTTTCTTTAAGGACGTCCGAAACTAATAGAGAACGTTTATTGCAATTTTATTCATTATTACATTTCTTCGCACGTAAACTAATTTAATCGAACGTGCAACAAACGCTTCGCGGTTTATTTACAAAAATGATGTGACGTTCGTGTCTAGAGCGACAAACAGTGTTGAGAATCAACATACTTTAACAAGCTGCTTATTTTTTTCATTAACACTAAACATACCGACACTTTATATATACCTATTCATACCGCGAGCGGTCAAATGACGGTTTACACTGTTTTCGCTGAAACTTTCTTGTTTCTCAACCGATTTCTTTAAAACTTATTTTTTTGAAAAGCTTATAATGTGACTCAAATATGTTTCTCAGACAGTTTTCAGCTACAAACAATAATTTCAAAATTATTTTAAGTCCAAAAAATTTTTTATGAAAAAACATGTTTCAGGAAAATTGCTATAAATCAGTTATTTAGTGCTCGAAAAAAATTTCACTTAGTGCCTGAGAAAGCTGAAGTTAGAAGCTATATGCTGCACATACGGAAATTTTTATCAAATTTTTTTTATGATCATGGCCACAAAAAATGTAAAAAAGTTGTGTAAAACCCGTACTTTTCAATCAATCAACCGCCAATGCTGTTCCTGTTACAGTAGAAAAATTTAAAAAAATGAATTGGAGAGTTGACGTAATTTGTCACATTTTGGCATCTTTAGATTTTGTAAAATACGAAATACATAATTTATGACGAATTTTCAAAGGTAGCTGTTTTTCGAACATTTCATCAATTCGGATTTTTGATACAATTCCTACACCTAAATTCAGCTTTGCACTGGATTTTGAGTATGTTATCGTAAGGTTTAGGCGCAAAAATTATATGAAAAAGAAAGAAAATTTCATACCGGTTCTAGTGACGTAACTACATTGGCGGTGCGATGCTTGACAAAAATATAATAGGGTAAATGATCTTGAGCGGAACCAATTGGCTCAATTCGACGCAACTCGGAACAGTTGATCAAGCGGTATGGCTTTGGGTTTCATTCCAACAAATATTTTTTCAGTTCAGCGGATAGATCTTGGTTTCTGCTTTCTAATGATGATTTTTAGAATATTTTAGAGTGAATCCTTATAACTCTAGAGCTGTTTTACTGAAGTAAGAATTCTGATCTTGAGCGGAACCACGCTGATCTTGAGCGGAACCAAAATATGATCTTGAGCGGAACCATTTTCTTCTGTCAACATCTTTAATAGCTCTTATTCCTAATACTTGTGTAACTGTGAAAACTTCAATTAAATTTCATCTGTGAAGATTTTAAAGTTCAAAAATTAATCTTTTTACGTGAAAAAAAGAAACTAAGCATTCCAAAGGTGTTCTCAAAATATCCGTTCAAATTTATTTCTTGCTTAAAAAAAGTCCAATTTTCCTTTTGATGCACTGTATCCTATTTTGAAAGAATCGTTTCTCTAAACTCAAATTTTAGTTTTCTTAATCACAAAAATTAAATTCGTTAGTATATTTGATTGATTGATTGATTGATTGATTGATTGATGAAGCTAACGACAAAATTAGTTATAAAAAAGAAGATACTTTAAATTACAGATTTGGCAAAAAAAAAACGGTACATTGCTCTAAATCAATGTTTTAGAGAAAAAAACTCTTATTTTTTTAATCCTTATTCCCTTAATTCCTTTAACTTTATTGGAAATTCATGATAATTTGTGTCGTTTTTATATTTTAGTTGGGAAAAATTAGTTTACGTTGAAAATCTTTTCATACTTTTTTAATTCAAAGTAAGAAACCTTAATTTTATATTGACCAAAACAAAATTATAATTATGGAAATCCATTCGCAATTAAAAAATTCTGTAAAATCTATAAATATTTCAAAATATCGTGTTATGTGACACAGATTCTGTGATAAAAATTTCCTCAAAATTTTGTGAACTAACAGATTTCACTGTTATTTCGGCAACCTTTCTGTAAGCAACGTATTCATAGAATAAAGTTTAAAATAAATTCCAGAATCACGTTGATATATATTTATATTCAAAATTTATTGAAACATAAATTATTTATCTCAATTGATAAAACAATTATTCCTCAAACCAATTTCCAGTTCGAGCTCAAGTGTAAAGTCAAACACAAGGAAATCGGATAGGTTTTCAATACTAGGCCACCAATTGAATCGTGAAGTATTATAAAATAGCTAACCCGGTGTGCTTTGCTACACTTTGTAAAACTAAAATGATGTGTATAAAAAAACAATTTGAATTTTTGTTTATTAGATAGTATATCGTTTTCAATTGAAATGTGAACATCTGAAACAATCTCTTTAAAAACAATCTACTTCATAAAGTACGAATAAGAATGGCAATGAAGATTGATTCTTATTCTGAGATAATGATTTAACTTTATTGGCTTCATTAGTTCTCGAATTATCCCAAAAATTATGTATGAAAGCCTTTCTCCTCCTTCTCGTCGTCCCTCTGAAAGAAAGATTCAAAAACACATTTCTTGAACCCCAAAAAATTAAACTTTTTGTGTGCCTAGTTTGGTACGCTGTGACGCCAATTAATTAGTTTTTGTTCTATTCGAACTTAATTTTACATTTAGATAGAATAAGAAATATACAAATGTGTTGCATACATTCAGGGGTATAAACTGCGTGTGAGACATTAGGCATAAGGCAGCGCACCTAGCGGTTTATTTCGGAAGCTAGTAGTTTCGCTCAAGATCGAAGATGGTTCCACTCAAGATCATATTTTACTTTTAAAAACTACGCTATTAATTGATATTCTGATGGAAAACTTGCTACAAAAACCCGAATAATGCTTTTTTATTAGTTTTTCTGCTATTATAATCATTGAGAATTAGTTTACAACGGTCAAGGGTGACATAAATTGACGTTCAAAGTCAGCGTAGATTGATGAAAATTGCAGCAGAAATGCGTATGTTTTTAAATCTTCTAATAACATTATTTGAGTTGATAAATTTTATCAAAAATGTCAATGCTTGTATGAAAACATCTTGAAAAAGTGTTTTTTCAACAGTTTGGTAAGATTCATAAACAATCATTGCCTAGAACTTAGAAAAAGTAAATGGTTCCGCTCAAGATCAGATTTTGACTAGTTCCGCTCAAGATCATTTACCCTAAATATATTTCTGAAAGTAAAACCAGAAAATTTGAGCGAATGCTCGTTTGTTTTTTCGTTTCCTTTCACCCGTCTTCGTGTGCAAAATAGCTTTGAGATATTACCACCCACTGCGCCCGTCTGCCAAGCAAGAATTTGTGCTGACTTCTCAAAATTCAGAAACTACTTCACTGTTTTATTTATCATATTTTCGCCAAGCATTGCACCGCCAATGCAGTTAAACCACTAGAACCGGTATGAAATTAGCTTTCTTTTGCATATAAATTTATCGCCTAAACCTCACGTTAAAGTACTCAAAATCCAGTGCAAAGATGAGCTTAGGTGTAGGAATTGTCTCAGAAAATCCAAATTGATAAAAAGTTCGAAAAACAGCTACCTTTGAAAGGTCGTCATAAATTATGTATTTCGTATTTTACAAAATCTAAAGATGCCAAAATGTGACAAATTGCGTCCCCTTTCCAATTCACATTTAAATTTTCTCTACTGTAACAGGAACAGCTTTGGCGGTTGATTGATTGAAAAGTACGGGTTTTACACAATTTTTTTTACATTTTTTGTGGCCATGATCTTAAAAAAAATTTGATAAAAATTTCCGTATGTGCAGCATATAGCTTCTAACTTCAGCTTTCTCAGGCACTAAGTGAAATTTTTTTCGAGCACTAAATAACTGATTTATAGCAATTTTCCTGAAGCATGTTTTTTCATAAAAAATTTTTTGGACTTAAAATAACTTTGAAATTATTGATTGTAGCTGAAAACTGTCTGAGAAACATATTTGAGTCACATTATAAGCTTTTCAAAAATATAAATTTTAAAGAAATCGGTTGAGAAACAAGAAAGTTTTAGTGAAAATAGTGTAAACCGTCATTTGACCGCTCGCGGTATGAATAGGTATACCACATGCGTTATTCGAAAACCACAACACTTAAAAAAAATTTAAAAACGCAAAAATACTTGCATTTTGAAAATAAAAATAGTCCTGTCGTTAAATTGGCGAAAAAAAAATTATATAAGGCGTAATCATCCTTCAAAGTTTAAAAACCGTCATTTGACCGCCTCCGGTACGTTTAGTGTTAACATGACGTAAAATGAACGCCTTGGAAATTCTAAGATCACTAAATCAAAAAGCAAAATTGCGTCAAGGTTATTAAAAAGTAGTGATGAACCGAATATTTGGTCGGCCGGCCTCAAAACCGTTAAACCGAATATTCGGCTGTATATGAAAAAAATGCAACACTTTGATTTGTGAATAACTTTTGAACGGATGGATGAAAATTTATTAAATTTTTAGTTATATTACCTAGTAATATATTTTTTACATAAGCAAAATTTTGGCGATCTGTAAAGTGGTTTTTGAGATATCGTCTAATGAAATGATTCACTATAAATATTTTGCAAAATTTCATAAACTTTCAAAAAAAATTTTGCGAAAACAATCATATCGGAATTGGTACAGATTGGCATCAGACCACGTGTTTTACGCTCAAATTTTTTATGTTGTTAACTTTTGAGAAAACCCGAAAATATAAAGCCTCGGACATTTGACTTCTCGCTTTTGATTGGTAACCAAGCTGAAAAGCAAATAAAACATGAAATTTACCTATTGAGTTTACCGAAATCCAGGGAAAGATTGATCACGTTTTTCAATATTGAGCAGTTTCTATTTTGACGGTTTTAACGAGTTTGTTTTTTTTTTCATAAGGGATACAAAATACTTTCATATTATTTACAAATGCTAGTTTATCAAATGCTGAGGCAGTTCGGAACGAACTCAAATAATATAAAATAATTCATAAAACTCTACAAAATTGATCACAGCACTCAGAGATACTAAATTTGTAACTTTTGGTCCAGTGAGTTCTGAGATATACAATGCTGAATTTCGGTATTTCTTGGTTTAGATTTCTTCGCGGTCCGAAAATAACACCATCGCAGTCCTTAATGTGTAGGGCCGAAAAACAACTAAAATCGAATGATGGACAATAATGCTGCAACATTACTTATAAAATGTTATTTTCGAAAAAATTAAATTCTGCCTTCATTCAATTCCCTACACACAAAACTTTCGAGGCTCCACTTAGCACAATTTCATTGTTACTTTCCGTTAGCAAAAATATTTTTTTACTGTTGAGTTTGCAAAAAGCTAAATTTACTTGATTTTCATAATAAAAAAGGTCATTTTACTTGATTTTAGTAGGTTTTTTAGCCGCTTTGTTCACAGACACCAGCCGCCGCGCCAGTTGGGAGAAAAATAAAAAGCTGTCGCGATTAAGTGCGGTTCCGGATATTCGTGGCAGGTGGTTCTTATGGTGGCCAACTCCACGACGAAATGGTAGCCACCGGATGCTTACAGGTAAGGTCCGATCTTAAAGTGTTCAGATTCTCCAATTTTTTAATTTTATATTTTTGTGTTTGTTTTTTTTTTCTACCAGGTTAAAACTGCAACACGAAACCCGCGATAGTCTGGCAATGAGGAAGGACCACAATTGGAATTTCAACAAGCTGCATCCGGCAAACATTCCGGTGCTTTCTTTGATAAAGATGGCATTGGGCGGCATCCATAAATTACGTAACGCAAAAAATGCACTTTTTTGACCCCCTCCCCCCCGTATGTCACAAAAGGTAACGCGTCGACGTACTCCCCCTATGAAAATTACGTAACGCTGATACTTAGCCCCCCCCCCCCCCTCCCCCAACTTGTTATGTTTTAAAATATTGATTTTCTAAGATCAAAAATAGATTTAAACATACTTTTTTTAACGTTCTTCGAAACTTAATTAATATCTATCCAAATCGCTTCTTAGTACTCATTGATGATAACTCTGATAAAATAAATTGATTGTTTTATTGCGAGTTGCTCTGTGCTTGTTCACTGATGATCTATTTTGTATACTTCATTTAGTTCATGGAGCATAACTTGTTATGTAAAATATTCTCCACTTAGTAATATTCGTCGGAATAATCAAATTTGCATTTTTAAATCAACTTTAAAAAAAGTCAAATTTCCGTCTTGAAGTTGATTTGAGTTCTTGGGGGTGAATGCATCAATTATTTGGTTTTCCAAGTTCCATTTTCAATCATTTTGAAGCTGACAAATTTAAGCTGGTTTTGGTTTGCTCATCATTCTGAAAAAGTTGCATGACATCAAATTAGCTGCGATTAGCAAACTGAAAATTTTAAGGGAAAATCGTTACGTAACGATGAGCATACCTCCCCCCCTCCCCTATGTCACAATTCGTAACGATCGAGCTTACTCCCCCCCCCTCTAGGAGCGTTACGTAATTTATGGATGCCCCCTTGGTATTTCGCTCGCCAGTCAGTGCATTCCCAGGATCGAAACTTCCGTTTTACGAAAAGTGTGAAATTTTTTTTTAAATGTGAAAATTATGAGTGCAGGAAATTGGTGTATTCTATTCCATTTTCAAACATTCCCCTGGTTCTTCAGAGAAAAAATACCAAAACATGAAATAACGGATCCGGGCAATCTTTTTCTCCGGTTTTGGCTATAAATTTGTGTAAAAACTGCGGCGGCTAACTTTTTTCTCGTTTGCTGAAATTTTAGTGAAAAAATATTGCTAATTTGATTGCTAAGTTTCTAGCTGGTATTTTAGCAAAATTTTGCTAAATTCCAGCCTCGAAAATTTTGTGTGTAGGCTATCGGTCTATTCCCCTTTAATTTTTTCCTTCAAACTTTACCATCCAGAGGTGCCAGGTCGTTTTGTCAAAAATCAGGACACCGCGAAGAAAAAAATCAGGATTTTTAAGGACACCACTAAATTGGTCACAATAACATGCAGTTCTGCTTGAATTGCATAACTAAAGGCGAAATATAGGTGCTGAAGACGCTTCGAATTATGCAACTGAAGCGAGAATAACTTTGGCTGGTATGCAGTTAATATCGAAAAACACCATTTAAATATCATTTAAACCGAAGATTATCATTGCTTAAACTGGTTAAACTATTTTATTGAAGATTTGTCAGATGTTCTCATCATGGAACAATAAGTTTATTTATAAACTAAATATTTTTCAAAAATCAGGACAAATCAGGACATTTTAAGGGCCATTTTTAAGAAATCAGGACAATTCAAGCGTTTTTGAAAGCCTCTCGAAAATCAGGACAAATCCTGAAAAATCAGGACACCTGACACCCCTGCCCTGTTACCATCTGATAGGATTTGTAGCCTTTTGTACTAGACTGGCTACTCTTGGAAAATGTCCCTATTTTTTAATACCCAAAATATACCTTCAAATACAACAAAAACTCACCAAAACTATGTATTATTAAAGAAAAAAGTTGAACTCTCACATAAATCAACCTGCTGCTTCTAAGCGCTTTGACTTCATCAGAAAGGGTGTTTGTTTGCGAGCCATCGAAAAAAAATTATATTTCAAGATTTTGAAATTTCATTTTTACTTATATTTGAAACTTTTAAAAACAAACCTAATTTTACCCAATTTGAAACTCAACTTATTGGTTTTTAAACGTAGAAAAAAGTTTAAAGGTATTTTACTTTAGACTTAGTTTTCGATGATTATGTGGAAAAATTTCATGTTGATTAAAGTTACCCCGGTGATCAATGTTACCCCGTTTTACGGTACTAATATTTTCAACAAAAAATAAAATTCAACATTGAGCTTACCATTTGGAAGATCAAAATCACATTTAAGTGTTGAAAAAAAATAGTAACTTTTAAACTGATAGTGCATCTGACGACGATGAAATAAATGACTGTGTTGAATGTGTTAAATTTTTTTTCAATGCCGTTTCTTCTATTTTTTTTTTTTTGAAGAACTTCTTATGATAATTGGAAGAATTTCATAAGACGTTTATGAAAAAAAGTACTTCCTCAAAGCAACTTATGAAAATTAAAATAAGAATTTTCCTGAGTGTAAACGTTAAAGATGGATTTCATACCGCATAAAAAAACTTAGTGTATTTGGGAAATTCAGCTGACTATTTGATGATACTCAAAAGAAATTGTCAAACTAGAATTTAAACAGCTCAGGTTCGTTCTGTCTAAAGTCAAAGAGTTCATTATTTGCTAATTTGAGCACAAATAAAATGCAATTCATAAAGAACAATTGAAAATATTTCCTTCAGAAAAAAAGGAATGATTTGATCGACAAAGTTTAAAAGACATTTAAAACCGCTTTATTGAAAAACTAGTGGCAGCAATTAAATTTAATTACAGAGCTGAATTCATCACGAAAAAAATCACCAACACGAGATTGTTGATGCATCAATCTTTCAAGCAAAAAAAAATGTTTAAATTTATTCAATAGTTTTAGAGCCCAGACTAATTTCTCAAGCTGCAGAAAAACGCATTTTAAACTGTCGCCAATATCGATAGTCCGCAATGATTGCTAAAGCTGCCAGCAAACTTAATGACCCAATTTCCGATGCATCACTCAATCAAATCGTACCTTCGGGCTAGAATAAGTATAAATGATATTTATCTAAACCAGAAACCCAAACATCCCCCGCGCGATGATGCCGATGCTCTTAAACGGATTCCGTGCGCGATGCAACCAAACGGAATCTATTTAGCGTGTCGACCTTGCTTCAAGGTGTGTCTGCTGCTGCTTCTTATTTTAATTATCAACCAATCAGCTCAGAAGCGCCGCTTTTTTGACGAGTCTCTGGGGTTTTTTTTGCGCGCCTAGATGCCGATCCATTATCAGCTGGTCCAGAACGATATAAAACGGCAGTCAGATTTCGACAGTTAAGCTATTCAGTTGTCAGCTTTCGAGAAGTTTTGTTATCATGAACTCATTCGTCTCCGTTCTTCTAGTGGCTGCTGTTGCCCTGGCTGGAGTTTGCGTAAGTTTTGGTGCTAAGAGGTTGTATAAATTTTGAAGAATCACTTACCATTTTTGTGTACTAATATCCACACCAGGCTCTGACCGAGGAGCAAGTGAAGAAAGCCGATGGATTTGCGGCTGAATGTCTGACGAAATTCGAGGGCCTTACCAAAGAAGCAGTCGGAAAACTGCGTGCAGGAGAATTCGAGAACGTTGATAAGAATCAGAAATGCTTCGTCAAGTGCTTCCTGGAACGAGCTGGATTCATGGATGCTGAAGGAAACCTGCAGGAAGATTATATGATCGAACGACTGTCGCTGGACCGCGAGAAGAGCAAAGTGGAAGCCCTGGTCAAGAAGTGCAGCGAGAAGAAAGATGACGCATGTGAGACTGCCTTTGCTGCATTCGAATGTTACTACAACGGAAAGGCATCCTTGTTCTAAATGTGATAAAACAAAAATTAGCCAATTTTGTTAATTTTGATATAAATGAATAAAAAGTTATACATCATTAAAAAAATTATTCTTTTCATTTCCCATTCTTTTCGTTGCATCGTTGCATAACAACGCAATTATTGCCAAAAAGTTAATCCCCTTTCTGTGGCCTCTTATACAATCTTTGATATCTGAAATTGATTGCCCTTCCCTCAAAACTCCCGTGTGAAAATTTTCAAAGCAATCCATTGCATAATAACGTCATTATTGCTTAAAACAGTGAAAAATTAATAAACATGGACGACCCCTTTCGTCGACCCCTGGCAAAACATTGGACATCTGAAATCGATTAACCGTCCCCGAAAACTACCGTGTGCAAATTTTCATCCCAACCCGATGTGAAATAACGACGATAGTGCAAAAATATTGAAAGGTTAATATGGACGACCCTCTTTGCCGGCCCCTTACACTGAATTGAATAACTGAATTCCATTGCTCATCCCTCAAAACTCTCGTGTACCAATTTTCATCTGAATCCGGTGAATAATAATGACAATATCGCTGTAATAGTGAATAGTTGATATGGAGGACCCCTTTTGCCGACCCCTTTTTTTTATTTGGATAAGTGAAATCAATTGTTTGTCCCCAATAATACCTATGTGCAAATTTTCATCCCAAATTTGATGTATAAAAACGTCAATTTCACTTAGATATTGAAAAGTTGATATGGGTGACCCTTTTTGCCGGCCCCTTACACTGAATTTGATAACTCAAATCGATTACACATCACTCAAAACTATCGTGTACCAATTTTCAGCTGAAAACGATGTATAATAACGTCAATATCGCAAAAACAGCGAACAGTTAATATGGACGACCCCTTTGGCTGACCCCTTACACAAAATTTGACACCTGAAATCAATTTCCCGTCTTTCAAAACATTCATGTTCAAATTTTAAACACGATCCGACGAAAAGTAACGTCAATATCTTGTATGGACGATCCCTTCAGAAGGAGTCCGAAAATCTGTAAACATTTTTCATCATTGCTGGTCCTAATGAGCATCCATGCCAAATATCAGACCTCTAGCTCTCAAGACGGCTGAGTCTATAGAGGACGAATAAACATACAGAATTGCTTTTTATATATATATATAGATTAAGCCTCTCTGACATCTTACTTACAATGAAAGCTGCTATTTAGACTCTCCTATGCAAAAATTTGTTCCATTTGCTTGATCAGTTATCGAGTTAAATATCAAAAGCCTCCTTCACCAATCTCCAATTTTCTTCATTAGTTTCCGAAAAATGGACAAAAAATTCAATGGGCTCATTATTCCATACTTATCCCCCCACTTGATGGAAAGAGGGGTTCCAAAAATCATAGACATTATTTATTCTTGTACCCAAATGGTCGCTCAAGCCAAATTTGGTTCTGCTTGATTAGTTCTCAAGATATGCATAAAAATTTTAGGGAAGCCCCCTCCCTCAATCCTATCTCCCCAATGGAAAAAGGTGGGGGTCTCAAACAATTAACTCTCTATTACCCAACTGAAATTGTCCTGAAACCGCATCGAATAGTTATTTTTACGATTTTTTCCCTTAATGATTAAAAAGATGCTGATCTAAGATTCTGTAACTATGACAGCTGTTTGAAATTCACGTGGAATTAGCTATAGCTAAGAGAAGCTTGAAAACCAAAAAAAAAGGAGAAAATGTCCTATTTTACCAAAAATCATCATTTTCGATGTCTCAGAAAACATAGTTTCATATAGTTTTTCGGTCTAAAAAAAATATTCTAAATATGAAGCTTGAAAGCTTACGGAATGCTGGATTTACTTTTTGAAAAAAAAAAAAATAAATAATTTAAATAACCAAAGTAGGTTAAACATAACAAAATAAAAAAAAACTTGCCTAAAATATTTTGTTTGAAAAATCAAATATTTTCCATCAATGGTTTTTATACAAAGATGTTTGTATTCACAAAATACAACTTCTGTGAATTTCAGAATAAAACAAATGGGTGTTAGAGGGTTAAATTTGGTTCCATCTTCTCGATTTGTATTCTTCCCAAATTCTTTCACATATCAAATTTGGTCATTTGCGTCATTAGTTCTCAAGTTAATCCTTTCAGTGAGAGCGAGGAGTCTCAATCCAATGCCAAGTCTAACGTGAATCAGTTCAGAAGTTTCTGCGTCTGTTGTCATCCCTGCAGACAGACAAATAAATAATTTCTAATTTTAGAAAATTTGAAAGTTTATTCTCTTGTACCTCTTGTACCAATTTTTCAATAATTTCATTTCGATTTTCCCTCTCTTGCAATACTTTCAACTAGTTCTAAAAATTAGCTTCATTTTTTTACTGCTTAATTCACACCTTCTCGTATCACTTGTAGTCACAGTTCATAATCACATTTTTCTTAAATATTTCACACTTATTATGCTTCATTTTGAATGTTTAAACCCTCTAGAACCCTTATTTTTTAGCTTAAACATTCACAGAAGCTTAGTTTCATGATTACAAACAGCTTTTGTTCTACGAAAAATTTTAACATTGCCGATAGTTTTGATATTTTCTCAAGCCGAAAATAGTTTCCCTTTTTTAAATATCCATTAGGTACTCACTAGGGTGGCAGCCAAAATGACCATGTCGTATTTAAAAAAAAACTGACCTGTTTAAAATTCCAGCTCAATCAAACTCTATTTAGGAGTAAAGGTGCTCAAAGTCAAGTTTCTCCAAACTCTTGAAATAACCAAATTTGGGACTAAATGAAATTGTAACCGTCCATATTTGAACGATCACTCGTTTATTTGAAATTCCTCAATTTTCTTAAAATTATTATTTTTAAATATAAGGTGAAATCACACTTCTACCGAGTAAGATAAATAGGGTAGTTTTAAGAATAAAAAGCCAACCAAAAAACTAAAAAAGCATTCCAAAATCCACTAAAAATAAAACAAATAAAATAAAATCAAAGTCCAAGTATAGAAAAAGAAAAGAGTAGGTTGCGGCACAACGTCTTTTTCAAATTTAAACCAACAGTACACTGCTAGGTTTGTAGACAGCAGCAACAACATCACACTCTCCACAAACACCGGCGAACTAACACCAAAAGTGGTACAATATTGCCCTATGGTAAAAGTTCGTCAAAAATACTGAAAAACGGAGTTGGAAAAAAGGAGACTTCCGCTGATCTTCCACTTCGTTTCGGACCAGCAAAGAAGCAACACTACGTTACAAAAAGTGTTTATTCGGAAATCTTAAAATCGAACTAAACGTAGTTCCGCGAGTGCCTAGTTATTTGCAGTGGCCTCATATACGAAAAAGCTCGTGCTTAATCCTGTGGTAGCGTAAAATTTCTACCAGGAAAAGCACGAATCCGAACTCTGGTCCAGAAGAAGGCTGAGGTGGAACACCTCATTTTCGGAAATCCCGAAAGAGCGTCCAACAACATACGCTCTAGCATACCTCGTGGTTGGAAGTTCCGACAAAGAGCGACACAACAACATCCGCTCCGACGGCCCCGCGGTCAGACGCACCGGAAGCCGGTGTGGGATCCCCTATTGGTGGCCGATCCGTGAAATCCAGGCTCCGAAGACGTGGTCATCAAATCGAATCCAAAATTCCGACGGCCTCGTGGTTTCGGAGTCCGACTGAAGGATCCGGTCCTGGATCCGAGCGAATCCAAGCAGACCCCAAACCCTCCGATCGGTACCTCGGGTGTTCCAAGCAGACGATCATCGGTAGCGGCGGGCCCAGACACTGACACCACACACATAAAAAGTAAGTTCGTCATGTTCAACCTTAGCTAGGGACGTTAGGGCATGTTAGGGATTGAAGTGCCGAATAAAAATCATTAAATTCGGTAACTAAGTGTGATTTCTACCTCCTCTTATCACTTTCTTAATTACGGCAAGCTTGAGCCGACCCTGGGAATCTTGGGGAATCTCTTGTGACTGAGCGGGCGTAACGAAACGAGAGTTACATTTTGGCGACTAACGTGAAAAACAGCTTCCCTGTTTTTAAGATAACTGAAGGGGGAGAACGATTAAGACCATCGTTTTCATCGGTGTTTCTGAGAAATCCATGTTTAGTTACCAAAAATCTTGACGTGAACTTCATGTAATGGAAAGTTTTTTGTGTTAATTGTATAAGCACGAGGTAAAAGTTAACCTCACCTTCGAAGAAAAACTTCTATTACAGTTCAACGATTCGATCTCGCGTTCGATTATATGGTGCAAAACTACAAGAATAGATCAAGATCAATATAATCACCAAGCAAATCAAATTTTTCTGAATTAAATCAACAAATTATTCATTTTCCAAATTATTAGATTCAGTTTTCAAAAGCATCTTTTTACCGTTCATAAAAACAAATTCACAATGGAAAACATCATTCCACAGTATTTCACTATGAATGTAGCACACCTCAGCGACGATGAATTGATCCACGAGTTGATCATTCGCCGCATCGCTTTTGTAGGTGACTCTCGATCTTCGCAAGAGCGAAACTGCAGAAATGCATTAAAACAAGAAAAAATAGACGGTCAATCTGATATCTAATATGTAGCGTGTTGGAACTCAGTTCAAGAAGAGTTGCAATTGTGCGACTCGAAAATCACAGAAATCACGAATTTTCTAGAACCGGGAAGGAACAAAAAAGTTCCTGATCAAAAATACAAATCGCGTCTTTTGCATTATCTTTTTCGTGTTTTAAGATTGAAACCGCACACGGTAGACGAATTCGAGCTGTCTAATATCTCCGAAACAGCAAGTCTTTGCGTTAAACTGTTAAACAATTATTTTTCATTAGTTTCACCTTTTCCGGCAGTTCGAAGAGCCGAGAACGACAGCATAAATGACACTTTAATCCGCATGCGTAATGAATCTTCGAATTCAATTAATCAAAACGAACCCATTGATACTCAAAATCCCACAAATAGTTCAGAAATGCTAGAAGAAAATAACGATGAGCGAGAAGAAGATCGTGTAGAACAAACTCCATCTCACCGCGAGGAAGAAGAAGAAGTGGATGGAGCAGTTGGTGGTTCCTTTGATCCGTCTGTTGATCAAGAAATGCATCGATTACGTACAGAGAATTCGAAATTAAAAGCACTGCTCGAAAATGTATTATCGCGTATGGAACGTCTCGAAGCAGATCGTGTTCAACAACCAATCGTCACTTTGAATAATGAAAAACAAATTTCCACACAAAATCGTAAAAACCCAACAGAATCGATACAGGAGTCTAGTTTATCTAGCCCAACTGGGCCTAAGTCCAATTATAAAGAAATTTTAGGTTGGTTAGAAAAAGAATATGCTTCGAATAATTTGAATACACTTAACCGGGATGATTCGAAAAATCAAAAGAGTACTAACCAGAATATAGATGTGGTGAAATCCGCTAAAGTTGATGGTAATTTAAGCCACAATTCACAGATTCGCGAACCCGCGGGAAAAAGATATCCGATCCATAAATGGAATAATACATACATTTCCTCGCACGACATTATAAATATTTGTGTTCTCAGCATGATTAAAATTTGCTCGCGTTTACTCTTATTATCATTTTGCTGCCAGACATGCTGAGAACAGTAGCGTCCATTACCAGGGGGCTCAATTGAGCCTTTTGGTGTGGGGGAGTGTGGTGGGCCGCTACAAAAAAAAAAAAAAAAAAATATTAAATACGACGGTAACGACAATGGCCGACGTCTTAACGAATTCCTTAGAGAGGTAGAGTTTACCGCTCGATCTGAGGGATTTTCCGATAACGAACTTTATTTTTCCGCGTATCACTTTTTCACAGGCAAAGCTCGTACCTGGTATATGGAGGTCAATGCCCATAACGAGTTGCAATCCTGGTCAGCTATTGTTTCAGAACTCAAGAGGGAATTTTTACCAGCTGATCTTGACTACCAATATGAGAGACAGGCACACTTACGTAAACAAGGCCCAAAAGAGCGTTTCCAAGATTACTACTTGGAAATGTCTCGCATATTCCGAAATATGTCCATCCAGCTCGATGAGCACAAAAAGTTCCAGATTCTATTTCGTAACCTCCGCTCGGAGTACAAGAGCGCCATGCTATCCGCAAATATCACTACAGTAAACAGTATGAGGGAATTCGGGAAGAGCTTTGATTCCATCAACTGGCAGTGGTATGTGAGGCCAGAACGCGATCGAGTCTCCGATCGGCAGGTTAACGAAATCGTATCTAATAGTAGGTCCACTAACAATAGACAGTGGAAGTCAGAGGAGAAATCTCAAAGAGAGTTCAGGAACTCAGAACGGTACCCAAATCCGAGGAACAGCTCCAACGACCATCAGCCGAAACACAAACCTCAGTTTACTAAACCCATCCAACCTGATAACAGATCAGACCATATTGGGAAATCTGATAACCCGAAGCCAGGGCCCAGTCGAGTTTTGACTCCTCTGGAACGAATCGTGAAAAGTTACCTCCCACCGAAGGAGGGTACTTGTCTGAATTGCCATAATTACGGTCATAATCACAATCAGTGTAAGGAAAAACGATTGACGTTTTGTGAAGCATGTGGTTTTCCCGGCTTTTTCGGAACAGATTGTCCCTATTGTCCAACAAAAAACGTGACCAAGACTACCCAATGAGGCGGGGTGGTCAAGTGTCACTTCTCGAAAGTCCTCAATCAGAAATCGAACACACAACAGCTATCCTAAGCCAACTTGGTTACCATGAAGTCTGTTGCCATCCACAACGTGAGCAGGAGGTTAATACAATTTTTCTCCACCCACAGCGTTATGACAACAGACCTTATGTGAAAATCGAGTTGCTCGGGATCAAGCTCATTGCCTTATTAGACAGCGGTTCAAATAAAAACATTTTAGAAAAAGGCCCCCATAAAATAATTTCCAATCTTAACATCAACTTGTCATCTACTGATTTGACTTTAATTACAGCAGGAGGTAGCCCAGTTCAAGTATTAGGAGAAGTTGAAATACCCGTTTATTTCAACGGAACAACTAAACTTGTTAGTTTTGTTGTTGCACCGTCACTAAACCGACAGTGTTATCTCGGCATGTCCTTCTGGGATCAATTTGGGATCTACCCATCGCTTCGCGAAACATTCATCGAAACAATGGATGATTCGGTCGAGCCGATGGAGGAAGAGCTCAAATTGAGTCCCGAAGAACTGTCCGAACTGGAAGATATTAAAAATCTATTTTTAACCCCAAAACCTGGTGATATAGGTCGCACTAGCCTGCTCACCCATACAATAGAGATAGCCGATGAGTTTCAAAGTCTGCCTCCAATCCGCAAGAATCCATATCCGTGGAGTCCAGACACGCAGCGAAAAATAAACACAGCGTTAGACGATATGATTCGCGATGGTATTGTTGAGCGCTCACAATCTTCGTGGGCACTGCCAGTTGTTCCTGTGGCAAAACGAGAAGTAGATGCTATTCGTCTGTGTCTTGATGCGAGGAACCTCAACGAACGGACTAAACGCGACGCGTACCCGCTTCCCCATCAAGACCGGATCCTTAGTCGTCTCGGCTCGTTTCGCTACATCTCAACGGTCGATCTCAGCCAAGCTTTTTTACAAATCCCACTAAACCCCAAATCACGTCAGTATACAGCTTTTTCCGTCCCTGGGAGAGGACTGTATCAATACACTTGCCTTCCTTTCGGTCTTTCAAACAGTCCCTCTAGTCTCTCAAAGCTCATGGACATCACGCTAGGGTTCGGGGAGCTCGAGCCCCACATATTTGTATATTTGGACGACATAGTTGTCGTGAGTCGAACGTTCGAAGAGCATGCAAATATGTTACGAGAGCTAGCAAAAAGACTCAAAAGGGCCAATCTTAGAATAAATTTGGAAAAGTCTCGATTTTGTGTACCTGAATTGCCCTACTTAGGGTATATCCTATCAACAGACGGTTTGAGACCTAACCCAGATCGTGTTAATGCGATCGTGACTTATGAGGTACCCAAATCTGTTCGTGCATTAAGAAGATTTATCGGTATGTGCAATTATTACCGGCGATTTATTGCTCAATTTAGTGCACTTACCGCACCACTAACAGACCTTCTTAGGAATCGTCCCAAGAAGGTAGAGTGGTCGGCTGAAGCGGATCAGGCATTTCGGCGCATAAAAGAATGGCTTATCAGCGCACCAGTAATGGCAAATCCCGACTACAATTTGCCATTCACTGTACAGACAGATGCCAGCGATCATGCTGTTGCAGGAGTATTGACCCAAGTGCATAATGGGGATGAAAAGGTTATAGCCTATCACTCGGAGAAGCTCAAAGGTGCTGAGCTTCATTATCATGCCGCCGAGAAAGAGGGATTAGCAGCACTGAGGTGTATCGATAAGTTCAGATGTTACATCGAAGGGACTCGATTCACCTTAGTGACTGACTCTTCCGCTCTCACCTTTATAATGAGATCTAAATGGCGAACCTCATCCCGATTATCACGATGGAGCATACAACTGCAACAGTATGACATGCTCATTAAACACAGAAAAGGAAAGGATAACATAGTTCCGGACGCTTTGTCCAGGTCTATGGAAGTTTCGGAACTTGTCGACAATCAGGACTGGCATTCAAAGTTGTTTGCCTCGGTAAAAGAAAACCCGGAAAAATTTCCCGACTTCAAGATCGATAATAATCTTTTGTATAAATTTGTATCGGCTCAGTCCGACGTTCTCGACTATGCTTTTGAATGGAAGTTATGCGTGCCAATGGAAAAGCGAAGGGAAATCCTTGCACAAGAACACGATAACTCGTTTCATGTGGGGTACGAAAAAACCGTAGAAAAAATTAAAAAGCGCTTCTACTGGCCTCGCATGGCGTCTGACATTAAAAAGCACGTCTTGAACTGTGAAACCTGCAAAAGAATCAAACATTCCACCATATCCGTTGTTCCAGAAATGGGAAACCAAAGAGTCACGACAAAACCGTTTCAGATACTCACAATCGACTAAATATATCCAATCACTACCAAGAAGTTCCAAAGGCAATGCACATTTATTGGTTTTAATGGATGTATTTTCCAAATATTGTCACTTGATTCCTGTTCGAAAAATTTCCTCGAGTAGCGTTTGTGAGCTTCTGGAACAGTTTTGGTTTCGACGTCTTTCGGTTCCCCAATTTCTGATATCGGACAACGCCTCCATTTTCCAATCGAAGGAATTCCAACAGTTCCTCGCTAAGTACGAGGTAAAACACTGGGCAAGTGCCAGACATCGTTCACAAGCGAACCCAACAGAGCGACTGAATCGCACAATAAACGCGATGATAAGGAGTTACGTTAGGGAAAACCAGCGAGTGTGGGATTCTCGAATCTCCGAAGTAGAGTTTGTGTTGAACAATACTGTTCACACAACTACTAAATATACTCCCTATTATGTGATATTCGGTCATGAGATACTAACAGCAGGTAGTGAACATCGTTTCCAAGATCGAGATACTCTTTCTGAAGAAGAGAGAATTACTAGAATGCGTGTAGTAAACCGGAAAGTATACGATAGGGTTACCGAATTCTTGAAGAAAGCTCACGAGAGTACTAAGCGTAGGTATGACCTGCGTCATAAGCGATATGCTCCAACCTTCTCAGTTGGCCAGCGAGTGTTTAAACGAACGTTTAAACAATCGTCTGCTGCGGGAAATTTCAATGCCAAGTTGGGTGAAGTGTACGAGCCGTGCGTTATAATCGCAAAAAAAGGAACATGTGCGTACGAGGTGGGGGACGAAAAAGGAAAAAGTCTGGGAGTGTTTTCTGCAGGAGACCTCCGGGCTTAGTGCAAGTTAGAAAAATAATCGAAAAGTGCATCGTTGATCTAAATGGAGTTTCAACGACAGAGTTTTGGCATTGTTCAAAACCGTTTCTCAATACCAATAATCTCTTCGTATTCGAGCAGTTTCCTCTTGATCGAGATGTGCAAGCAATGCAGACGTGCATGTGCAGATAGATTGCAGTTTACTAAAGGTACCTTTGAAAAAGAAAACATATTTACACATTTATTATTTTCCAAACAAAACAATGCTTTTGTTCTTCTTATTCATCATTTTGCTGAACATAATATAGTTAAAACACATTTTGTATTATGAACGCGGTTATACAAAAATTCGAGCAGTTTTGTTCTTTGTTCCATCTTTGAATATGAAAAATAAATGAAATGGCGTCACTCAGCTGAGAACAGTATTTATTTGATTTGCTTGCTTTATGATGCCGAATGAATTGAAAAATAATGACAATAAATGAACATTAATGATCATTTGGCCAACTTAAAAAAAAAATGATACTGTCTTATTTCCCTCGAAGAAATTTGGATTATTTGAAGATCGAATCGATATTTATTATGTTTTTAAAAAACAAAATCTCTTCTAATAAAAAAAAAAAAAAATATTGGAAGCAAAAACAAAATGGAGTATACCATCCAATACTAAAATGTACCTCGCGCGATTTTTCTTTAGATTTTCGTTTTGAAATTTTCAACCATCTGATCAATGGTGAAAAGAAAATCATTATTTTGTTATTTATTTACGTTTTTCAAATATTTATTCATTTGTTTACTTTATAATTATCGATTCCCATTATTTATTTATGTGCAGTTACGTACAGTTTCTTTTTGTCTTAGAGCTGTATATAGTTGTTCTTCTTCGTTTATTTATTTGAATTAGTTTATAGTTTAGTTTAGTTAATATCTAGCCAAAAAAAAAAATAACTGGCTTTGCTAAGCTTGAAGTGAAGTGTTGTTTGAAGATTGATTGGAGGTTTCTAATAGAGTGGTACAGGTGCGGTACTACGGTGGAAATTTGAAAGTCTCCCTATGAAAAAAATTGCTTCCACAATTTTTTTCTCCTTCGCCGTGGGGTAGTGTAACCGTCCATATTTGAACGATCACTCGTTTATTTGAAATTCCTCAATTTTCTTAAAATTATTATTTTTAAATATAAGGTGAAATCACACTTCTACCGAGTAAGATAAATAGGGTAGTTTTAAGAATAAAAAGCCAACCAAAAAACTAAAAAAGCATTCCAAAATCCACTAAAAATAAAACAAATAAAATAAAATCAAAGTCCAAGTATAGAAAAAGAAAAGAGTAGGTTGCGGCACAACGTCTTTTTCAAATTTAAACCAACAGTACACTGCTAGGTTTGTAGACAGCAGCAACAACATCACACTCTCCACAAACACCGGCGAACTAACACCAAAAGTGGTATAATATTGCCCTATGGTAAAAGTTCGTCAAAAATACTGAAAAACGGAGTTGGAAAAAAGGAGACTTCCGCTGATCTTCCACTTCGTTTCGGACCAGCAAAGAAGCAACACTACGTTACAAAAAGTGTTTATTCGGAAATCTTAAAATCGAACTAAACGTAGTTCCGCGAGTGCCTAGTTATTTGCAGTGGCCTCATATACGAAAAAGCTCGTGCTTAATCCTGTGGTAGCGTAAAATTTCTACCAGGAAAAGCACGAATCCGAACTCTGGTCCAGAAGAAGGCTGAGGTGGAACACCTCATTTTCGGAAATCCCGAAAGAGCGTCCAACAACATACGCTCTAGCATACCTCGTGGTTGGAAGTTCCGACAAAGAGCGACACAACAACATCCGCTCCGACGGCCCCGCGGTCAGACGCACCGGAAGCCGGTGTGGGATCCCCTATTGGTGGCCGATCCGTGAAATCCAGGCTCCGAAGACGTGGTCATCAAATCGAATCCAAAATTCCGACGGCCTCGTGGTTTCGGAGTCCGACTGAAGGATCCGGTCCTGGATCCGAGCGAATCCAAGCAGACCCCAAACCCTCCGATCGGTACCTCGGGTGTTCCAAGCAGACGATCATCGGTAGCGGCGGGCCCAGACACTGACACCACACACATAAAAAGTAAGTTCGTCATGTTCAACCTTAGCTAGGGACGTTAGGGCATGTTAGGGATTGAAGTGCCGAATAAAAATCATTAAATTCGGTAACTAAGTGTGATTTCTACCTCCTCTTATCACTTTCTTAATTACGGCAAGCTTGAGCCGACCCTGGGAATCTTGGGGAATCTCTTGTGACTGAGCGGGCGTAACGAAAGGAGAGTTACAAAATCGAGAAATTTTTATTTTAATTTGTTGCCGAATGACTTAAAATTGTCTAAAATGATTTAAAAAAAAAATGAATAAAAATCATTTTTGGGGCTTGTACTTTTTAGAAAAAAATGGTTAATTTCTATGGAATTTGATAAAAAATTACAATTCACTTTCAGCCTGATGTAACCCTTTTAAATGTCAACGGTCATTTAAGATTTAATTTTTTTTTATTTTATATATTTTTTGATTCGTTAGTTTTTCGTTGAGGTGGCCCTAAAATAATAAAAAAAAACTACAAAACAGGGAAACAAATTAAATTAAAATGACAAACAACATCAAATTTAAAACAAAAATAACTAAAATAACAATAATAACAAAAATAACAAAAATTACAAAAATTACAAAAATTACAAAAATTACAAAAATTACAAAAATTACAAAAATTACAAAAATTACAAAAATTACAAAAATTACAAAAATTACAAAAATTACAAAAATTACAAAAATTACAAAAATTACAAAAATTACAAAAATTACAAAAATTACAAAATTACAAAAATTACAAAAATTACAAAAATTACAAAAATTACAAAAATTACAAAAATTACAAAAATTACAAAAATTACAAAAATTACAAAAATAACAAAAATAACAAAAATTACAAAAATTACAAAAATTACAATAATTGCAAAAATAACAAAGATACAAAATACAAAAAATACAAAAATAACAAAAATTACAAAAATTACAAAAATTACAAAAATTACAAAAATTACAAAAATTACAAAAATTACAAAAATTACAAAAATTACAAAAATTACAAAAATTACAAAAATTACAAAATTACAAAATTACAAAAATTACAAAAATTACAAAATTACAAAAATTACAAAAATTACAAAAATTACAAAAATTACAAAAATTACAAAAATTACAAAAATTACAAAAATTACAAAAATTAAAAAAATTACAAAAATTACAAAAATTACAAAAATTACAAAAATTACAAAAATTACAAAAATTAAAAATTACAAAATTACAAAATTACAAAAATTACAAACAAAATTACAAAAATTACAAAATTACAAAAATTACAAAAATTACAAAATTACAAAAATTACAAAAATTACAAAAATTACAAAATTACAAAAATTACAAAAATTACAAAAATTACAAAAATTACAAAAATTACAAAATTACAAATACAAATTACAAAAATTACAAAAATTACAAAAATTACAAAAATTACAAAAATTACAAAAATTACAAAAATTACAAAATTACAAAAATTACAAAAATTACAAAAATTACAAAATTACAAAATTACAAAAATTACAAAAATTACAAAAATTACAAAAATTACAAAAATTACAAAAATTACAAAAATTACAAAATTACAAAAATTACAAAAATTACAAAAATTACAAAAATTACAAAAATTACAAAAATTACAAAAATTACAAAAATTACAAAATTACAAAAATTACAAAAATTACAAAAATTACAAAAATTACAAAAATTACAAAATTACAAAAATTACAAAAATTACAAAAATTACAAAAATTACAAAATTACAAAAATTACAAAAATTACAAAAATTACAAAAATTACAAAAATTACAAAAATTACAAAAATTACAAAAATTACAAAAATTACAAAAATTACAAAAATTACAAAAATTACAAAATTACAAAAATTACAAAAATTACAAAAATTACAAAAATTACAAAATTACAAAAATTACAAAAATTACAAAAATTACAAAAATTACAAAAATTACAAAAATTACAAAATTACAAAAATTACAAAAATTACAAAAATTACAAAATTACAAAATTACAAAAATTACAAAAATTACAAAATTACAAAAATTACAAAAATTACAAAAATTACAAAAATTACAAAAATTACAAAAATTACAAAAATTACAAAAATTACAAAAATTACAAAAATTACAAAAATTACAAAAATTACAAAAATTACAAAAATTACAAAAATTACAAAAATTACAAAAATTACAAAAATTACAAAAATTACAAAAATTACAAAAATTACAAAAATTACAAAAATTACAAAAATTACAAAAATTACAAAATTACAAAAATTACAAAAATTACAAAAATTACAAAAATTACAAAAATTACAAAATTACAAAATTACAAAAATTACAAAAATTACAAAAATTACAAAATTACAAAAATTACAAAAATTACAAAAATTACAAAAATTACAAAAATTACAAAAATTACAAAATTACAAAAATTACAAAAATTACAAAATTACAAAAATTACAAAAATTACAAAAATTACAAAAATTACAAAAATTACAAAAATTACAAAAATTACAAAAATTACAAAAATTACAAAAATTACAAAAATTACAAAAATTACAAAAATTACAAAAATTACAAAAATTACAAAAATTACAAAAATTACAAAAATTACAAAAATTACAAAAATTACAAAAATTACAAAAATTACAAAAATTACAAAAATTACAAAAATTACAAAAATTACAAAAATTACAAAAAATTACAAAAATTACAAAAATAACAAAAATTACAAAAATTACAAAACTTTCAAAAATTACAAATATTTCTTAAATTACAAAAATTACATAAATTACAAAAATTAAAACACTACAAATATTACAAAAATTCCAAAAATT